>NW_024734695.1:0-9816 GCF_018991925.1 Homarus americanus | reverse complement strand
GAGTATAACAAAGTTCCCTTATCGAGTGTAACAAAGTCCCCTAATCGAGTATAACAAAGGCCCCTGGTCGAGTATAATAAAGTCCCCTAATCGAGTATAACAAAGTTTCCTGGTCGACTATAGCAAAGTCCCCTGTTCGAGTATAACAAAGCCTCCTCATCGAGTATAACAAACTCCCCTAATCGAGTATAACAAAGTCCCCTAATTGAGTATAACAAAGTCCCTGGTCGAGTATAACAAAGTCCCCTAATCGAGTATAACAAAGTCCCCTGGTCGACTATAGCAAAGTCCCCTGGTCGAGTATAACAAAGGCCCCTCATCGAGTATAACAAAGTCCATTGGTCAAGTATAAAAAAGTTCACTGGTCGAGTATAACAAAGTCCCCTAATCGAGTATAAGAAAGTCCCCTTTTCAAGTATAGCAAAGTCCCCTGATGGAGTATAACAAAGCCTCCTGATCGAGTATAACAAAGTCCCCTAATCGAGTATAACAAAGCCCCCTGCTCGAGTATAACGAAATCCCCTGGTCGAGTATAGCAAAGTGCCGTCATCAAGTATAACAAAGCCTCCTGATCGAGTGTAACAAAGTCCCCTGATCCTAGAATAACAAAGCCCCCAGGACGAGTATAACAAAGTCCCGTGAACCGAGTATAACAAAGTCCCCTGATCGAGTAAAACATATCCCCTGATCAAGTATAAAAAAGTCCCTGGTGGAGTATAACAAAGTCCCTTGGTCGAGTATAACAAAGTTTTCTAATCGAGTATATCAAAGGCCCCTGGTTGAGTATAACAAAGTCCTATGATCAAGTATAACAAAGTCCCCTAATCGAGTAAAACAAAGTCCCCTGATCGAGTATAACATATCCCCTGATCGAGTATAACAAAGTCCCCTGGTCGAGTATAACAAAGTCCCCTGTTCGAGTCTAAAAAAGTCCCCGTATCGAGTATAACAAATTCCCCTTATCGAGTATAACAAAGTCCCCTTATCGAGTATAACAAAGTCCCCTAATCGAGTATAACAAAGGCCCCTTGTTGAGTATAACAAAGTCCTACGATCAAGTATAACAAAGTCCCCTAATCGAGTAAAACAAGGTCCCCTTATCGAGTAAAACATATCCCCTGATCAAGTATAAAAAAGTCCCTGGTGGAGTATAACAAAGTCCCATGGTCGAGTATAACAAAGTTATCTAATCGAGTATATCAAAGGCCCCTGGTTGAGTATAACAAAGTCCTATGATCAAGTATAACAAAGTCCCCTAATCGAGTATAACAAAGCCCCCTGCTCGAGTATAACGAAATCCCCTGGTCGAGTATAGCAAAGTGCCATCATCAAGTATAACAAAGCCTCCTGATCGATTATAACAAAGTCCCCTGATCCTAGAATAACAAAGCCCCCAGGACGAGTATAACAAAGTCCCCTGAACCGAGTATAACAAAGTCCCCTGATCGAGTAAAACATATACCCTGATCAAGTATAAAAAAGTCCCTGGTGGAGTATAACAAAGTCCCTTGGTCGAGTATAACAAAGTTTTCTAATCGAGTATATCAAAGGCCCCTGGTTGAGTATAACAAAGTCCTATGATCAAGTATAACAAAGTCCCCTAATCGAAAGTAAAAGTCAAAGTCCCTGATCGAGTATAACATATCCCCTGATCGAGTATGCAATAAAGTCCTCTGTCAGAGTATAACAAAACCCCTCAATCAGAGTATAACAAAGTCCTTGGTCGAGTATAACAAAGTCCCCTGTTCTGAGTCTAAAAGTCCCGACGGTATAACAAATTCTTATCGAGTATAACAAAGTCCCCCTTATCGAGTATAACAAAGTCCCCTAATCGAGTATAACAAAGGCCCCTGGTTGAGTATAACAAAGTCCTACGATCAAGTATAACAAAGTCCCCTAATCGAGTAAAACAAAGTCCCCTTATCGAGTAAAACATATCCCCTGATCAAGTATAAAAAAGTCCCTGGTGGAGTATAACAAAGTCCCATGGTCGAGTATAACAAAGTTTTCTAATCGAGTATATCAAAGGCCCCTGGTTGAGTATAACAAAGTCCTATGATCAAGTATAACAAAGTCCCCTAATCGAGTATAACAAAGCCCCCTGCTCGAGTATAACGAAATCCCCTGGTCGAGTATAGCAAAGTGCCATCATCAAGTATAATAAAGCCTCCTGATCGATTATAACAAAGTCCCCTGATCCTAGAATAACAAAGCCCCCAGGACGAGTATAACAAAGTCCCCTGAACCGAGTATAACAAAGTCCCCTGATCGAGTAAAACATATCCCCTGATCAAGTATAAAAAAGTCCCTGGTGGAGTATAACAAAGTCTCAGGTCGAGTATAACAAAGTTTTCTAATCGAGTATATCAAAGGCCCCTGGTTGAGTATAACAAAGTCCTATGATCAAGTATAACAAAGTCCCCTAATCGAGTAAAACAAAGTCCCCTGATCGAGTATAACATATCCCCTGATCTAGTATAACAAAGTCCTCTGGTCGAGTATAACAAAGTCCCCTGATCGAGTATAACAAATTCCCCTTATCGAGTATAACAAAGTCCCCTTATCGAGTATAACATATCCTCTGATCGAGTATAACAAAGTCCTCTGGTCGAGTATGACAAAGTCCCCTGATCGAGTATAACAAAGTCCCCTGGTCGAGTATAACAAAGTCCCCTGATCGATTATAACCAAGGCCCCTCATCGAGTTTAGCAAAGTCCATTGGTCAAATATAGGAAAGTCCACTGAACGAGTATAACAAAGTCCCAGATCGAGCATAACAATTTCCCCTGATCGATTATAACATAGTCCCCTGGTCGAGAATAGCAAAGGGCCTTGATCGAGTAAGATAAAGTCCCCTGATCAAGTATAAGAAAGTCCCCTAATCGAGTATAACAAAGCCCCCTGGACGAGTATAACAAAGTTCCCTCATCGAGTACAACAAAGTCAAATGATCGAGTATAACAACGTCCCCTGATTGAGTATAACAAAGTCCCCTGATCGAGTATAACATATCCTCTGATCGAGTATACCAAAGTCCTCTGGTCGAGTATGACAAAGTCCCCTGATCGAGTATAACAAAGTCCCCTAGTTGAGTATAACAAAGTCCCTTGATCAAGTATAAAATATTCCCTGATTGTGTATAACAAAATCCTCTGGTCGAGTATAAAAAAGTCCCCTGATCGAGTATAACAAAGTCCCCTGGTCGAGAATAACAAAGTCCCCTCATCGAGTATAACAAAGTCCCCTGGTCGAGGATAGCAAAGTCCCCTGATCGAGTTTAACAAAGCCTCCTCATCGAGTATAACAAAGTCCCCTAATCGAGTATAACAAAGCCCCCTACTCGAGTATAACAAACTCCCCTGGTCGAGTGTAGCAAAGTCCCCTGATCGAGTATAGCAAAGCCTCCTGATCGAGTATAACAAAGTCCCCTGATCGAGTATAACAAAGCCCCCTGCTCGAGTATGTCGTTCCTTGATCGAAGTCCAAGCAGCGCCTCAATCGAGTATTTAAAGTCCCCTGATCTTGTATAACAAAGGCCCTCATCGAGTATAACAAAGGCCCTTCATCGAGAATAACAAAGTCCCCTGGTCGAGTATAACAAAGCCGCCGAATCGAGTATAACAAAGTCCCCTGGTCGAGTATAACAAAGTCCCCTGTTCGAGTCTAACAAAGTCCCTTTATCGAGTATAACAAATTCCCCTTATCGAGTATAACAAGTCCCTAATCGAGGTAACAAAGGCCCCTGGTCGAGTATAACAAAGTTCCCCGATCGAGTAAAAATAAAAGTCCCCTGATCGAGAATAACCAAGTCCCCTAATCGAGTAGTAAAATATCCCCATCCAGTGTAACAAAGTCCCCTGATCGAGTATAACAAAGTCCTTAAATCAACATATAAATAAGTCCCCTGATCGAGTATAACAAGGTCCCCTGATCAAGTATAACAAAGTCCCCTGATCGAGTATAACAAAGGCCCCTCATCGAGTATAGCAAAGTCCATTGGTCAAATATAGGAAAGTCCACTGATCGAGTATAACAAAGTCCCAAATCGACCATAACAAAGTCCCCTGATCGATTATTTCAAAGTCCCCTGGTCGAGAATAGCAAAGGGCCCTGATCGAGTAAGACAAAGTCCCCTGATCGAATATAACAAAGTCCCCTAATCGAGTATAACAAAGCCCCCTGGACGAGTATAACAACGTTCCCTGATCGAGTATAACAAAGTCCCATGATCGAGTATAACAAAGTCCCCTGGTCGAGTATAACATAGTCCCCTTATCGAGTATAACATATTCCCTGATCGAGTATTACAAAGTCTCCTGGCCCAGTATAACAAAGTTCCCAGATCGAGCGTAACAATGTCCCCTGATCGATTATAACAAAGTCCCCTGGTCGAGTATAACAAAGGCCCCTGGTCGAGTATAACAAAGCCCCCTCATCGAGTGTAACAAAAGTCCCTTGATCGGGTATAACAAAGTCCCCTGATCGAGTATAAAAATGTCCCGTGGTCCAGTGTAACAAAGTCCATTATCGAGTATAAAAAAGTTCCCTGGCCCAGTATAACAAAGTCCCTAGATCGAGCATACCAAAGTCCCCTGATCGTTTATAACAAAGTCCCCCGTTCGAGTATAGCAAAGGGCCCTGATCGAGTAAGACAAAGTCCCCTGATCGAGTATAAAAAAGCCCCTAGACGAGTATAACAAAGTCCTCTGGTCGAGTATAACAAAGTCCCCTAATCGAGTATAACAAAGTTCCCTGGTCGACTATAGCAAAGTCCCCTGGTCGAGTATAACAAAACCTCCTCATCGAGTATAACAAACTCCCCTAATCGAGTATAACAAAGTCCGCTAATCGAGTATAACAAAGTCCCTGGTCGAGTATAACAAAGTCCCCTAATCGAGTATAACAAAGTCCCCTGGTCGACTATAGCAAAGTCCCCTGGTCGAGTATAACAAAGGCCTCTCATCGAATATAACAAAGTCCATTGGTCAAGTATAAAAAAGTTCACTGGGCGAGTATAACAAAGTCCCCTAATCGAGTATAACAAAGTCCCCTTTTCAAGTATAGCAAAGTCCCCTGATGGAGTATAACAAAGCCTCCTGATCGAGTATAACAAAGTCCCCTAATCGAGTATAACAAAGCCCCCTGCTCGAGTATAACGAAATCCCCTGGTCGAGTATAGCAAAGTGCCGTCATCAAGTATAACAAAGCCTCCTGATCGAGTGTAACAAAGTCCCCTGATCCTAGAATAACAAAGCCCCCAGGACGAGTATAACAAAGTCCCGTGAACCGAGTATAACAAAGTCCCCTGATCGAGTAAAACATATCCCCTGATCAAGTATAAAAAAGTCCCTGGTGGAGTATAACAAAGTCCCTTGGTCGAGTATAACAAAGTTTTCTAATCGAGTATATCAAAGGCCCCTGGTTGAGTATAACAAAGTCCTATGATCAAGTATAACAAAGTCCCCTAATCGAGTAAAACAAAGTCCCCTGATCGAGTATAACATATCCCCTGATCGAGTATAAAAAAGTCCTCTGGTCGAGTATAACAAAGTCCCCTGATCGAGTATAACAAAGCCGCCTAATCGAGTATAACAAAGTCCCCTGGTCGAGTATAACAAAGTCCCCTGTTCGAGTCTAAAAAAGTCCCCTTATCGAGTATAACAAATTCCCCTTATCGAGTATAACAAAGTCCCCTTATCGAATATAACAAAGTCCCCTAATCGAGTATAACAAAGGCCCCTGGTCGAGTATAACAAAGTTCCCTGATCGAGTGTAAGAAAAGTCCCCTGATCGAGAATAACAACGTCCCCTAATCGAGCATAAAAATGTCCCCTGGTCCAGTGTAACAAAGTCCCCTGATCGAGTATAACATAGTCTCCTAATCAACGTATAACAAAGTCCCCTGATCGAGTATAACAAAGTCCCCTGATCGAGTATAACATATCCTCTGATCGAGTATAACAAAGTCCTCTGGTCGAGTAGGACAAAGTCCCCTGATCGAGTATAACAAAGTCCCCTGATCGATTATAACCAAGGCCCCTCATCGAGTTTAGCAAAGTCCATTGGTCAAATATAGGAAAGTCCACTGATCGAGTATAACAAAGTCCTAGATCGAGCATAACAATGTCCCCTGATCGATTATAACAAAGTCCCCTGGTCGAGAATAGGAAAGGGCCTTGATCGAGTAAGATAAAGTCCCCTGATCGAGTATAAGAAAGTCCCCTAATCGAGTATAACAAAGCCCCCTGGACGAGTATAACAAAGTTCCCTCATCGAGTATAACAAAGTCAAATGATCGAGTATAACAACGTCCCCTGATTGAGTATAACAAAGTCCCCTGATCGAGTATAACATATCCTCTGATCGAGTATAACAAAGTCCTCTGCTCGAGTATGACAAAGTCCCCTGATCGAGTATAACAAAGTCCCCTAGTTGAGTATAACAAAGTCCCTTGATCAAGTATAACATATTCCCTGATTGTGTATAACAAAATCCTCTGGTCGAGTATAAAAAAGTCCCCTGATCGAGTATAACAAAGTCCTGATAAAAGAATAACAAAAGAATCCCTCATCAGCGAAATTATAACAAAAGGCCCTCATCCGAGTATAACAAAGTCCATTGGTCCAAGGGATAAGATCCTGGTCGGTATAACAAAGTCCCTAATCCAGGTATATGAAGTCCCTGGTCGAGGACATAAAGTCCCCTGATCCGGGTTAACAAAGCCTCCCTCGCCAGTATAACAAAGTCCCTAATCCCAGGTATAACAAAGCCCTGCAAAATTCAACAAACTCCCCTGGTAAAGGTGTGTAAAATCCCTGATCGAGTATAGCAAAGCCTTTCTGATCGAGTATAACAAAAGTCCCCTGATCGAGTATAACAAGTCCCCTGCTCCGAGTATATCAAAGTCCCCTGATCGAGTCCAAGGCCTCTAATCAGGTATAACAAAGTCCCTGATCTTACATGTAACAAAGGCCCTCGCCAGGTATATCAAAGGCCCCTCATCGAGTATAAGAAGGTCCCCTGATCGAGTATAACAAAGCCGCCTAATCGAGTATAACAAAGTCCCCCTGGTCGAGTATAACAAAGTCCCCTGTTCGAGTCTAACAAAGTCCCCTTATCGAGTATAACAAATTCCCCTTATCGAGTATAACAAAGTTCCCTTATCGAGTATAACAAAGTCCCCTAATCGACTGTAACATCGCTCCTGAACCAAGAAGACCTCTCAACAAGACCTCCTGCTGGACCCGGAACTTTGAAGACCGCCCTCTCCCTTGTGCCATTGTTGGCCATCTTCCCGGACCGGACCACCCACGACTGTCATCGCCCACAACAACTCACGAGCGTTCTTGGTTTATCGAGCATTAGCTTGCCCTCCCCACTGGTGGTGTGAGTGACCCACACTCCAGCTGGAGAGCAGTTATAGCGCGATATTCCCGGCGTGGTTTGAGCCCTTTTCCTTCTACTACTATTTTTCCTTTTTCGCTCTGGCCTAGGGACCTGCACCCTCAAAAAGTGTATTCGTCCTGCGGTCCCCCCTGTAACTGTTCACCTCCCTCCCAGGAGATTGTGAACACGAAAGGGGGTCGGAGCAAAACCCTCCCCAGCCGAGTCTTTCCAGGAAAACCGTGATCGTGCGGGTCCACCTGGAAAGAGGGTAGCAATCCTTATCCTTCCCAAATAGGCACACTTAGCTCACGTCTATAAGTGAGCAGTCACATACACTAGGAAGTAGGCTTCCCCAATCGGGGCTCCGGGAGAGAAGCTCAGGAACCACTCTACGACCACCAGCTAGTGGGGAGTGCTGTAATTCCTCTGCTATTTACTCAACCGGAATAGGTAGGATCTAAAAAAAAAAAAAATAAATAAACCCGGTTATGGAGCGCGTACGCCCTCCTAACCGCGATCCCCGCCTGAACCGCCAACCTGACGACCCGAACCACGACAGGCTTCGCACAGAGAAAGCAGACCAGTTACGCGCCTTCAATGAAGCCCTGAAAACTAGGAACACTGCCACCACCTCCAACAACTCCACCACCTCCACCACCACCACCACTGCTACCGCTACTGAGGACAACTGGACGAAGGTAGAAAACAAGAAACGCCGACGTGCTTTTTCGGGAAACGAATGCCGTCAAGCAGCCCCAAAGGCACCCATCACCACCACCAGCTCACCTCCAACGACACTGCCAAAATTCCGGATCACGAAAACGGACGCAAAAACAACATATGCCGCCGTCACAGAGATGGAAAAGCTAAATCCTCTGGCCAAGTTCTCAGTGCGGCCCAACCTAAAGGGGAGATGATCGTTCACCCCAAAGACAAGAACTCCGCAACCACCCTCGACACTTACCTGCAAAACACCACCACCATTACTTCAACCAAGCTAGACCCCGCCGAGAAACTGATGAAGTCGGTAGTCCTCCGGTACCCAAAGGAACTACCTCTCGAACCCCTGGAGAACCACCCGAAGATCCTAAAAGCCGAGAGATGCTCTCCCCTGTCCGACAAGACGGCCACCACGAAACAAGTGCTCATAACGCACTACGGCTCACCCCCCAGCACCATAGACCTCAAAACCTGGGGGATCTACGAAGTGAGGCCCTTCGTCCCAGAGCCCCTGCGGTGCTTCAGATGCCAGAAATACGGGCACCATCAGACAAGGTGCACGTACAAGGAAATCTGCACAGTCTGCGCACAGAAGCACGGCACACACTCCTGCCTCACCAAGTTGAAAAATGGGGAAAAAATTGCCCCCAAGTGTGCCAACTGCGGGGGCAAACACCACGCCTGGAATCCTGGATGCTCCGAGAGAACAAAGAGGGTCCAGGCAAACCGACCAGCAGCAAGACCGGCCCCCACCGCCTACACACCAGCCCCACCAAGTACCTTCGTGTGGGGAACCCAAAGGCCAAAACAACAAAGACAACCTCCTCAGCCAGTCAACACCCAAAGTGCAGCCCAGTTTCCTGGCCTCACTACAGCCACACCTCAGCCACCCAAGCAGCAGACAACGACAACCACGAGCAAGACAAAAGAAGCACACACCAAGGCACCAGAAGGAATGATACACGTATCAGACCTAGCCAAGGTACTGACAACCTTCGCGGAGGGCCTGGCCGGACTACTGGGCCACAAGATCCAACCCACACAGCTCCAAATACTCATGGGGAGCGTCCTCGGGCAAGTCGCCACAGCTCCAGCCACCTCAGTGGAGGAAGCCACGCCGGTCCTCACACGAGTGACAGCCGAGGTACACTCTACACCGAAGAAGGCCACCAGAGAACCCAAGATACCGACAGCTCCCAGAAAGAAATTGGTCGTTTCAACTCCCCTGAACCGAACCACGGCCCAGAAGGCAAAAACCACAGAACACGAAGACATGGACCTGATCCAGTTGGAATCGAGCTTGGACATCTCCATCGAGAACCACCAGAAGTCCCCGATGAAACAGTGGTGGAAAACGTCAGCTCCCTGAACATCCTTACATGGAATGCTCAGGGCATCAAAAACAAGAAACACCTCCTACAAAAAGCAGCAGCCAAGGACAAGCTTGACATCATACTCCTACAAGAAACACTCCTACAAGAACACCACTGTTTCAAATTCAGCGGTTACAAGACATACAGGAGGCATTTCACGCAGGCGTCAACAAGAGGATGTATGATCTTGGTCAAGTCAAGCATACCCTCCGCCGATGTCACGCAGCAATTTCCATGTGGGGAAAACATCGAGACACAGGCCGTCAAAGTAACCCTCCAAGAACGGGAATTAACTGTTCACAACATCTACAAGAACCCAAGGGGCTCGCTGGAGGT
>NW_024734694.1:5000-7500 GCF_018991925.1 Homarus americanus | reverse complement strand
ACCACTACTACCCACCACAACCACCACACTACTACCCTACACCACCACACCACACTACCACTACTACCTACCACCACTACCACTACCCCTACTACTACCTACTGTGCCCTGCACCACCACAACACCACTACCGCTACACCTCTACTACTACTACCACCACCACTATCACCACTACCACCACCACACCTACACTTCTTCTACTACCACCTCTACTAACACCCTACCACCGCTAGAACCACCCTACCACCACCACCACTACCCACCACCACCACTACCCTACTACTACCCACCACCACCACTACCACCACCACTACCACCACTACTACCACTACCACCACCACTACCCACACTCTACTACCACCACCACTACCACCACCACTACTACCACTACCACCACACCACTACCACCACTACCACCACACTACCACTACTACTACTACCACTACTACACACCACCACCACTACCACCTACCACCTACCACCACTACCACCACCACCACACCTACTACACAATACCACACCACTACCACTGCCACCACCACCACCACTACTCTACTACACCACTACCACCACTACTACCACCACCACCACCACTACCACTACTACCACTACTACTACTGCTACTACCACCACCACACACTACCCACTACTACTACTACCACTACACCACCACCACCACCACCACTACCACCACCACCACCACCACCACTTCCACCACCACCACCACCACCACCACACTCACCACCACACCACCAACACACCTCCCACACCACCACCTACACCACTACCACCTCCACCACCACTACCACCTACTACCACCACTACCACTACCACCCTACCACCTACACTGCCACTACTACTGCCACACCACCACCACCACTACTACTACTACTACCACCACCACCACCACCTACCACCACCTACCACCACCACCACCACACCCTCCACCACACCACCACCACCACCTCCACCACCACCTCTCACCACCTCCCACCACCACCACCACTACTACACCCCTACCACCTCCCACCACCACACTACCACCACCCTACCACCTACCTACTACCACCACCACCACCACACCACACCACCACACCACTACCACCACCCACCACCACCACCACCTCTTCCCACCACCACCACCACCTACCACCACCACCACCTCCACCTCCACCACCACCAACCACCACCACTACTACCACCACACTACCACCCACCACCACTACACCACCACCACTCTACTACTACTACCACACCACCACCACACCACCACTACCCACCACCACTACCCACCACCACCACACACCACTACCCACCACCACCAACCACACTCCACACCACACTCCCTGCCTCCCACCACCACCACCTACACCTCCACCTACCACCACCACTCTACCCACCACCTATACCACCACTACCACACTACCACCCACCACCACACCACCACCACCACCACCACCACCTCCACCACCACCTCCCACCACCTCCACCACCACCTCACCACACCTCCACCACCACCACCACTACTACCACCCACCACCACCACCACCACCCACCACTACCACCACCACCACCACCACCCCCACACTCTTCCACCACCACCACCACCACCACCACCTCCCCACCACCTCCACCCACCTCCCACCACCACCTACTACCACCACCACCACCTCCCACCACACCACCACTACTACCACTACACCACCACTCACCACCACTACTACTACTACCACCACCCCACCCACCACCACCACTACCACCACCACACACACACCCACCTCCCCACCACCACCACCACCACCTCCACCACCACCTCCCACCACCTCCCACCACACCACTACCACCCACCACCACCTCCACCACTACACACTACCACCTACTACTGCCACTACCACCACCCACCACTCACCACCACTACCACCACCACACCACCCACCACCACCACCACCCTCCACCACACTCCACCACCCTCCACCACCTCACCACCACCACCACCACCCACCACCCCTACTACCACCACCCACCACCACCCTACCACCACCCCTCACCACACTACCACCACCACCACCACCACCTCTTCCACCACCACCACCACCACCTCCCACCACCTCCCACCACCACCACCACCACCACCACACACCTCACCCACCCTACCACCACTACCACCCACTACTACCATCCCACCACCACTACCTACCACCACTACTACTACCACTACTACCACCACCACCACACCTCCCCACACCACCACCACCACCTCCTCCCACCACCTCCCCACCTCCCCTACCACCACCACTACTACCCACCTACCACCACCCACACCACACACTCCCACCACACCACACCACACACCTACCACACACACACACCCCACACTTTCACCACACCCCACCTCTTCCCACACCACACACACCTCCCCACCACCTCCACCACACACTCCCTGCCACCACTACCACCACCACCTCCCACCACCACCACTACTACCACCACTACCACCACT
>NW_024734694.1:0-2500 GCF_018991925.1 Homarus americanus | reverse complement strand
CCTCCTCACCACCACCACCACCCTCCCTCACCACCACCTCCCCCACTACCACCACCACCTCACCACCACACCACCACCCTCCCTCACCACCACCACCAATCTCCCTCACTACCACCACCACCTCCCCCAACCCCACCCCACCTCACCACCCCACCACCACCACCAACTCCCCCACTACCACACCAATCCCCCACCACCACCAACCACCCCCACCAACACCACCAACCTCCCACCACCACCACACCAATCTCCCTCACTACCACCACCACCCTCCCCTCACCACCACCACCCCACTCCCCCACCACCACCACCACCCCACCACCACCACCAATCTCACCACCACCACCACTCCCCACCACCACCACCAACTCACCACCACAACCAACTCCCCACCACCACCACCCCCACCACCACCACCAACCTCCCCACCACCACCAACTAACTCCTCACCACCACACCAACTCCCCACCCACCACCCACCAACCTCACCTCACCACCACCTCACCTCCAACCAACCACCACCACCAACCATCCCCCCCACCACACCACCACCCTCACAACCACCACCAATCCCCACCACCAACCACCACCACCACCCCACCCCACCACCAACCACCCCCCACCAACACCACCAACTCCCCACCACCACCACCCCACCACCACCACCACCCTCCCCACCACCACCACCCTCCCCACCACCACACCCTCCCCACTACCACACCACCACACCTCACCTCCACCACCACCACCAACCTCCCCACCTCACCCACCACCACCACCCTCACCTCACCACCACACCTCACCACCACCACCATCACTACCACCACCACCCTCCCCCCACCACACCACCAATCTCCCTCACCACCACCACCAATCCCCACCACCACCCACCCCTCAAACACCACCACCCTCACCAACACCACCAATCTCCCCACCACCACCACCACCTCCCTCACCACCACCACCACCACCACCACCACCCCCACCACCACCACCAACTCCCCACCACCACCTCACCTCCCCCACCACCAACCTCCACCAACTCCCCACCCACCACCACCAATCCTCACCACCACCACCACCTCACCTCACCACCACCACCTCACCTCACCACCACCAACTCCCTCACCACCACCACCAATCCCCCACCACCACCACCACCCTCACCACCACCACCCACCACCACCACCACCAACTCTCACCACCACCACCAACTCCCCACCACCACCACCACCCCCACCACCACCACCCTCACCACCACCACCAATCTCACCTCACCACCAACTCCTCACCTCACCACCACCACCTCACCACCACCAATATCCTCACCAACCTCACCACCACCACCTCCCTCACTACCTCACCACCACCACCCTCCCTCACTACCACCACCCCACTACCACCACCACCTCCCTCTACCACCCCCTCCCCTCCTCCCCACCACCACCACCCTCCCTCACTACCACCACCCTCCCTCACTACCACCACCACCCTCCCTCACTACCACCACCACCCTCCCTCACTACCACCACCACTCTCCCTACATCTTTCCCTCACACGCTTCAGAAAGACGACGTTGGGTACACACTTATTAACGTACTGTAGTAAGATAATAATGAGTTGTTGTGTTCATGTTTTGGTCGGGGGAAGAAAGTGAGACGGTATTGTGATCACCTGGGTGTTTTTGTCTTAGTTTTTGTCTTCGTTTTTGTCTTCGTCTTTATCTTTATCATAGTCTTCATCGTCTTCTTCGTTGTCTTCGTCGACTATATCGTTATTTTCATCTTCGTTATCGTTGCAGAAATAATACCAATATATAACGTTGCTGATTATAAAATCTTCGGGGACGTCTAAGAGGAACCGAAGTAAGTTGAAGGCAGTGAAGTAAATTGAAGGTAGTGAAGTAAGTGGCATCATTACCGACGGATGTGAATGTTAGCCTAGCAGAAGGAGACCGTGAAGGAGGTACTCAATTAGTGCCGGGTTGTGTGGCCTCACCAACACAAGAGGTACCTCTCATCATTATATTTCCGGTTCAGTAACATATTTTTTGCATCATATGTCGCAAATATACTTACTTGACCTGTTGTTTTGTCAACCATTTTTTATCAGTTCTTTCGTTTGCGGTGGAGGTGGTGTGTGAATTAGTGGATCCCATGTTATTGACCTGACCTGATGTTATATAGAGTGTGTGTGTGTGTGTTGTTTACATTTTATGCCCTATTATGGATGCGAAAAGGGATATATAGTTGTTCCTTCGTTGTATGTCTGTCTGGCTTGTGTCTGTCCATCTGTCAATATGGGTTGATTCTTGCTGCGTCTCTGGCTTGTGTATGTGTCTATCTAGCCTGTGTCTGTCAGTCTGGTTTTTGTGTGTCCCCGTCTATCTAACTTGTATCTGGCTGACTGTCTGTTTGGCTTATGTCTGTCTATGTCTGTCTTTGTAGCTTGTGCAGTATATGCCTGTCAGTCTAGAGTAGACTCTAGAGGTATGCCCTGG
>NW_024734693.1:0-21947 GCF_018991925.1 Homarus americanus | reverse complement strand
GAAGGTCGATATTCCCATTTTTTATGATACAAATTTTCCGTTTTCTATGATAATCTATTTTCCGGGAAAGTTGGTTTATCTAAAACTTTCTTGCGGAAAGTGGATATTTCCCATTTTTATGATACAAATTTCCGTTTTTATGATAATCTATTTCTGAATTTGGTTATCTAACCAACTTTCCCGGAAAGAGATATTTCCGTTTATATACAATTCTGCAAATCTACTTCCCAAAATTGGTAATTTTTCCCCGAAAAACGAAATTCTACTTTTAAAAGTCGATAATCTCTTTCAAAATTAAAAATCTATTTCTTTTCGGGGAAGTAGAGTAACCAACTTTCGGAAAGTAGATATTTTATTTTTTATGATACAAATTTCTCGTTTTCTATGATAATCTATTTTTCGGGAAAGTTGGTTATCTAACCATTTCCGGAAAATATTTCCATTTTTTATGATACAAATTTCCTGTTTTCTGTAGAAATCTATTTGCGGGAAAGTTGGTTATCTAAAACTTTCGTGGAAAGTAGATATTTCCATTTTATGATATAAATTTCGTTTTCTATGATAATCTATTTCGACAGAATTTGGTTATCTAACTCAACTTTCCCGGAAAGTAGATATTTCCCATTTTTATGATACAAATTTCCGTTTCTATGATAATCTGCTTAAAATTAGGTGATATTTCTGAAAATACGAAAATCTACTTTCCCAAAAAGTCGATAATCTACTTACCCGAAATTGGAAATCTATCTACTTTTCGGGAAGTAGATAACCAACTTTCCGGAAGTCGATATTTCCATTTTTATGATACCAAATTTCCCGTTTTCTATGATAATCTATTTTCGGGAAAGTTGGTTATCTAAAACTTTCAGCGGAAAGTAGATATTTCCCATTTTTATGATACAAATTTCCTTTTCTATAATAATCTATTTTCGGAAAGTTGGTTATCTAAGAAAACTTTCATGGAAAGTAGATATTTTCCATTTTTTATGATACGTTTTCCGTTTTCTATGATAATCTATTTTCGCAAATTTGGTTATCGCTAACTTTCGGAAAGTAGATATTTCCATTTTTATGATACAAATTTCCGTTTTCTATTTTCGGGAAAGTTGGTTATCAAAAACTTTCAAGAAGATATTTCCATTTTTTATGATGCAAATTTCCTGTTTTCAATGATAATCTATTTTGCATTGGTTATCTACTTAACTTTCCGGAAAGTGAATATTTCCCATTTTTATGATACAAATTTCCCGTTTTCTATGATAATTTACTTTAAAATTAGGTAATATTTCTAAAATACGAAAATCTACTTTCCCAAAGTCGATAATCTACTTTCCGAAATTAGAAAATCTATCTACTTTTTTGGGAAGTAGTGCTCTCTCTCCCGGAAAGTAGATATTTCCCATTTTATGATACAAATTTCTCGTTTTCTATGATAATCTTTTTCGGGAAAGTTGGTTATCTAACAACTTTCGATCGATATTGCCCATTTTTATGATACAAATTTCTCGTTTCTATGATAATCTATTTTCGGGAAAGTTGGTTATCTAAAAACTTTCGCGGAAAGTAGATATTTCCCATTTTTATGATACAAATTTCCGTTTTCTATGATAATCTATTTTCAGGAAAGTTGGTTATCTAAAACTTTCTTGATGAATATTTCCCATTTTTTATGATACAAATTTCCCGTTTTCTATGATAATCTATTTTCGGCAAATTTGGTTATCTAATAACTTTCCGGAAAGTAGATATTTCCCATTTTTATGATAAATTTCGTTTTCTCTTGATAATCTCTTCCCAAAATTAGAGTAGTGCTATGAAATACGAAATCTACTTTCCGAAGTCGATAATCTACTTTTTTCGAATTGGAAAATCTATCTTTTCGTGAAGTAGATAATAACTTTCCCGGAAGTATGATATTTCCCATTTTTATGATACAAATTTCTCGTTTTCTATGATAATCTATTTTCGGAAAAGTTGGTTATCTACCAACTTTCCCGGGAGAATCGATATTTCATTTTTTATGATACAGCTTCCCGTTTTCTATGATAATCTATTTTCGGAAAAGTTGGTTATCTATCCAACTTTCGCGGAAGAATCGATATTTCCCATTTTTTATGATACAAATTTCCGTTTTCTATGATAATCTATTTTCGGAAAGTTGGTTATCTAGAAACTTTCGCGGAAAGTAGATATTTCATTTTTTATGATACAAATTTCCCGTTTTCTGCGATAATCTATTTTCGGCAAAATGGTTATCTAACCAACTTTCGGAGTAGATGTTTCCCATTTTTTAATTCAATTTCCGTTTTCTATGATAATCCTTTAAAATTAGGTAATATTTTCCCCGAAAATACGAAAATCTACTTTCCGAAGTCGATAATCTACTTTCCGAAAATTGGAAAATCTATCTACTTTTCAGCAAGTAGATAACCAACTTTTTCGGAAAGTAGATATTTCCCATTTTTATGGTAAAATTTTCGTTTTCTATGATAATTATTTTCAGTGATAGTTGATCTAACCAGCTTTCCCGGAAAGATCGATATTCCATTTTTTATGATACAAATTTCCGTTTTCTGTGATAATCTATTTTCGGCAAAATGGTTTATCTAACCAACTTTCCCGGAAAGGTAGATATTCCCATTTTTATGATACAAATTTCCCGTTTTCTCTGATAATCTACTTCAAAATTAGGTAATATTTTATCTACTTTTCGGCGATAGATAACCAACTTTCGGAAGTAGATATTTCCATTTTTATGATACAAATTTCTCGTTTTCTATGATAATCTATTTTCGGAAAAGTTGGTTATCCTAACCAACTTCCCGGAAATCGATATTTCACATTTTTTATGATACAAGCTTCCGTTTTCTATGATAATCTATTTCCGGAGAAAGTTGGTTATCCTAACCCAACTTTCGCGGAAAGTCAATATTCCCATTTTTATGATACAAATTTCCCGTTTCTATGATAATCTATTTTCCGGGAAAGTTGGTTATCTAAAGGCTTTCATGGAAAGTAGATATTTCCCACATTTTTATGATACAAATTTCCCGTTTTCTATGATAATCTATTTTCGGCAAATAGTTTATCCTAACCAACTTTCCGGAAAGTAGATATTTCCCATTTTTATGATACAAATTTCCCCGTTTTCTATGATAATCTACTTCCAGGGTAATATTTCCCCGAAAATACGAAAATCTACTTTCCCAAAAAGTCGATAATCTACTTTCCGAAAATTAGAAAATCTATCTGCTTTTCAGAGTAGACAACAACTTTCCCGAAAGTAGATATTTCACATTTTTTATGATACAAATTTTCCGTTTTCTATGATAATAATCTATTTTCCCAGAGAAAGTTGGTTATCTAAAACTTTTCATGAAAGTAGATATTTCCCATTTTTTATGATACCATTCCCATTTTCTATGATAATCTATTTTCGGCAAATTTGGTTATCTAACCAACTTCTACTCGGAAGAAATGAATGTTCCCATTTTCTATGATACAAATTTCCGTTTTCTATGATAATCTACTTCCCCAAGGCCATTGTTTCCCGAAAATACGAAAATTTACTTTCCCAAAAAGTCTCGATAGTACTTTCGGGAGTGAAAATCTATCTACTTTTCAGAAGCGAATAACTCTTTCGGAAAGTAGATGTTTCCCATTTTTTATGATACAAATTTCTCGTTTTTCTATGATAATCTATTTCCGGGAAAGTTGGTTATCTAACCAACTTTTTCCAGTCGATATTTCCCATTTTTTATGATGCAAATTTCCCGTTTTCTACGATAATCTGGCTTTCAAGGAGATTTATTTATCTCTAAAACTTTCGCGGAAAGTAGATATTTTTCCCCATTTTTTATGATACAAATTTCCCATTTCTATGATAATCTATTTTCGGCAAATTTGGTTATCTAGCTAGCTTTCGGAAGTAGATATTTCCCATTTTTGTGATACAAATTTCCCGTTTTCTGATAATCTACTTCCCAAAAGGTGGTAATATTTCTGACAATTCTACTTTCCCCAAAAGTCGATAATCTACTTTCGAAATTAGAAAATCTGTTACTTTTTCAGGGAAGTAGATAACCAACTTTCCCGGAAGTGAATATTTCCATTTTTTTATGATACAAATTTCTCGTTTTCTATGATAATCTATTTTCAGGAAGTTGGTTATCAACTTTCCAACTTTCGGAAAGTCGATATTCCCATTTTTTATGATACAAATTTCCGTTTCTATGAAAATCTATTTGCAGGAAAGTTGGTTATCAAAAACCTTCTGACGAAGTAGATATTTCCACTTTTTATGATACAAATTTCCCGTTTCTGTGATAATCAATTTTCAAGCAAATTTGGTTATCCTAACCAACTTTCCCGGAAGTAGATATTTTCCCATTTTTATGATACCAAATTTTCCGTTTTTCTACTGAAGTAATCTACTTCCCAAGAATTAAATTAAACCTTTCTACGAAATACGAAATCTGCTTTCCCAAAAGTCGATAATCTACTTACCCGAAATTGAATCTCTCTCGCTTTTTCGGGGAAGTAAGATATGCTTTCGGAAAGTCGATATTTCCCATTTTTTATGATACTAAATTTCCCGTTTTCTGCCTTGATAATCTATTTTCGGGAAAGTTGGTTATCTAAAAACTTTTCGCGGAAAGTAGATATTTCCCCATTTTTTAGGATACAAATTTCCGTTTTCTATGATAATCTATTTTCGAGAAAGTTGGTTATCTAAAACTTTCACGGAAAGTAGATATTTCCATTTTTATGATACAAATTTCGTTTCTATGATAATCTATTTTACCGGCAAATTTGGTTATCTAACCAACTTTCCCGGAAGAGTAGATATTCCATTTTTATGATACAAATTTCCCGTTTTCTATGATAATCTACTTCCCAAAATTAGGTAATATTTTCCCCGAAAATGCGAAATCTACTTTCCCCAATAAGTCGATGTACTTTCCCGAAAATTGAAAATCTATCTACTCGTCGAAGTAGATATAACTTTCGGAAAGTGAATGTTCCATTTTTATGATACAAATTTCTCGTTTTTCTATGATAATCTATTTTCAGGAAAGTTAGTTTATCTAACCAACTTTCGGAAAATCGATATTCCCATTTTTATGATACAAATTTCCCGTTTCTGCATTAATCTATTTTCCGGGAAAGTTGGTTATCTAAACTATCGCGGAAAGTAGATATTTCCCATTTTTTGTGATACAAATTTCCGTTTTCTATGATAATCTATTTTCAGCAAATTTGGTTATCTAACCAACTTTCCCGGAAAGTCGATATTTCCCATTTTTTATGATACAAATTTCCGTTTTTCTGGTAATCTATTTTCACGAGGAAGTTGGATTTATCCTAAACTTTTCATGGAAAGCAGATTTTTCCCATTTTTATGATACAAATTTCCAGTTTTTTCTGTGATAGCTATTTTTCAATAAATTTGGATTTATCTATTCAACTTTCGGAAAGTAGATATTTCTCTTTCAATTATTTTTATTTTTCAAAATTACCAACTTTCCCGGAAAGTCGATATTTCCATTTTTATGATACAAATTTCCGTTTTCTATGAAAATCTATTTGCGGGAAGTTGGTTATCTAAAACTTTTCGTGGAAAGTGAATATTTCCCATTTTTTATGATACAAATTTCCCCGTTTTCTATGATAATCTATTTTTCGGCAAATTTGGTTATCTATTAACTTTCCGGAAAGTAGATATTTACATTTTTTATGATACAAATTTCCCGTTTTCTATGATAATCTACTTCCCAAGAATTAGGTAATATTTTCTGGCTTTGTGAAATCTACTTTCCCAAAAGGTCGATAATCTACTTGCGAAAATTGGAAAATCTATCTACTTTTTGAGGAAGTAGATAACCAACTTTCCCGGAAAGTCGATATTTCCATTTTTATGATACAAATTTCCCGTTTTCTATGATAATCTATTTTCGGGAAAAGTTGGTTATCTAGAAACTTTTCGCCCGGAAAATGAATATTTTCCCATTTTTTATGATACCAAATTTCCCGTTTTCTATAATAATCTATTTTCGGGAAAAGTTGGTTATCTAAAACTTTCGCGGAAAAGTAGATATTTTTCCATTTTTATGATACAAATTTCCGTTTTCTATGATAATCTATTTTCCGGCAAATTTGATTTATCAGCATAACTTTCGGAAAATGAATATTTCCCACATGATACAAATTTCCCGTTTTCTATGATAATCTACTTCCCCAGAATTAGGTAATATTTCACGAAAATACGAAAATCCTACTTTCCCCAATAAGTCGATAATGTACTTTCATCTACTTTTCGGGAAGTAGATAACCAACTTTCGGAAGTAGATATTTCCCATTTTTTATGATACAAATTTCTCGTTTTCTATGATAATCTATTTTCCGGAAAGTTGGTTATCTAACAACTTTCCTGGAAAGTCGATATTTCCATTTTTATGATCTAATTTCTATGATAATCTATTTTCGGGAAAGTTGGTTATCTAAAACTTTCATGAAGTAGATATTTTCCCATTTTTTATGATACAAATTTCCTTTCTATGATAATCTATTTTTGAGCAAATTTGGTTATCTAATAACTTTCGGAAAGTAGATATTTCCCATTTTTATACAAATTTCCGTTTTCTATGATAATCTATTTTCCGGGAAAATTGGTTATCTCTAAAACTTTTCGCGGAAAGTAGATTTTTCCCATTTTTATGATACAAATTTGTTTTCTATGATAATCTATTTTCAAAAATTTGGTTATCTATCACTTTCGAAAGATATTTCCCATTTTTTATGATACAAATTTCCCGTTTTCTATTTTCGGGAAAGTTGGTTATCAAAAAACTTTCATGGAAAGTAGATATTTCCATTTTTTATGATACAAATTTCCTTTTCTATGATAATCTATTTTCGGCAAATTTGGTTATCTAACCAACTTTGAAATTAATATTTCCCATTTTTATGATACAAATTCCCGTTTTCTGTGATAATCTACTTCCAAAATTAGGTAATATTTCCCCGAAAATAAAATCTACTTAAAAGTCGATAATCTACTTTCGAAATTAGAAAATCTATCTACTTTTCGGGAAGTAGATAACCAACCTCTCGGAAAGTAGATATTTCCCATTTTATATACAAATTTCTCGTTTTCTATGATATCTTTTTGGGAAAGTTGGTTATCTACCAACTTTCGAAAGTGATTTCCATTTTTTGATACAAATTTCCGTTTTCTGTAATCTATTTTCGGAAAGTTGGTTATCTAAAACTTTCTGGAAAGTAGATATTTCCATTTTTTATGATACAAATTTCCCGTTTTCTATGATAATCTATTTTCGGGAAAGTTGGTTATCTAGAAACTTTCATGATAGATATTTCCATTTTTATGATACAAATTTCCGTTTTCTATGATAATCTATTTTCGGCAAATTTGGTTATCAATCCCTTTCCGGAAAGTAGATATTTCCCCATTTTTATGATACAAATTTCCCGTTTTCTATGATAATCTACTTCCCAAAATTAGGTAATATTTCCCGAAAATACGAAAATCTACTTAAAGTCGATAATCTACTTTCCAAAAATTAGAAAATCTATCTACTTTTCGGGAAGTAGATAACCAACTTTCGGAAAGTAATATTTCCCATTTTTATGATACAAATTTCTCGTTTTCTATGATAATCTATTTTCGGGAAAGTTGTTTATCTAACTTTCGGAAAGTCGATATTCCATTTTTATGATACAATTCGTTTCTATGATAATCTATTTTCGGAAAGTTGGTTATCTAACCAACTTTCGCCCGGAAAGTCGATATTTCCATTTTTATGATACATTCCCGTTTTTCTATGATAATCTATTTTCGGAAGTTGGTTATCTAGAAAACTTTCGCGGAAAGTAGATATTTCCCATTTTTATGATACAAATTTCCTTTTCTATGATAATCTATTTTCGGCAAATTTGGTTATCTAACCAACTTTCCCGGAAAGTAGATATTTCCATTTTTATGATACAAATTTTCCGTTTTCTATGATAATCTACTTCCCAAAATTAGGTAATATTTCCCAATACGAAAATCTACTTTCCCAAAGTCGATAATCTACTTTCCCGAAAATTAGAAAATCTATCTACTTTCGGGGAAGTAGATAACCAACTTTCCCGGAAAGTAGATATTTCCCATTTTTATGATACAAATTTCTCGTTTTCTATGATAATCTATTTTCGGGAAAGTTGGTTATCTTACCAACTTTCCCGGAAAGTCGATATTCCCATTTTTATGATACAAATTTCCGTTTCTATGATAATCTATTTTCGGCAAATTGGTTATCTAACCTTTCGGAAAGTAGATATTTCATTTTATGATACAAATTTCCGTTTTCTATGATAATCTACTTCCAAATTAGGTAATATTTCCGATAGATATTTCAAAAGTCGATAATCTACTTTCGAATTGAAATCTATCTATCGGAGGTAACCAACTTTCCCAGTAGATATTTCATATGATACAAATTTCCCGTTTTCTATGATAATCTATTTTCGGGAAAGTTGGTTATCTAGAAACTTTCGCGGAAAGTAGATATTTCCATTTTTTATGAACAAATTTCCGTTTTCTATGATAATCTATTTTCGGCAAATTTGGATTTATCTACTTTCCGGAAAGTAGATATTTCCATTTTTATGATACAAATTTCCGTTTTCTTGATAATCTACTTCCCAAAATTGGTAATATTTCCCCGAAAATACGAAATCTACTTTCCAAAGTCGATAATCTACTTTCCGAAAATTAGAAAATCTATCTACTTTTCGGGGAAGTAGATACCAACTTTCGGGAAAGTAGATATTTCCCATTTTTATGATACAAATTTCCCGTTTTCCATGATAATCTATTTTCGGGAAGTTGGTTATCTAAAAAACTTTCGCGGAAAGTAGATATTTCCATTTTTATGATACAAATTTCGTTTTCTATGATAATCTATTTTCAGGCAAATTTGGTTTATCTAACAACTTTCCGGAAGTAGATATTTCCCATTTTTATGATACAAATTTCCCGTTTCTATGATAATCTACTTCCCAAAATTAGGTAATATTTCACGAAAATACGAAAATCTACTTTCAAGTCGATAATCTACTCGAAAATTGAAAATCTATCTACTTTTCGAAGTGATAATAACCAACTTTCTTTCGGAAAGTAGATATTTCCCATTTTTATGATACAAATCTCTCGTTTTCTATGATAATCTATTTTCGGGAAAGTTGGTTATCTAACCAACTTTCCGGAAAGTCGATATTCCATTTTTTATGATACAAATTTCCCGTTTTCTATGATAATCTATTTTCGGAAGTTGGTTATCTAAAACTTTCGCGGAAAGTAGATATTTCCCATTTTTATGATACAAATTTCCGTTTTCTATGATAATCTATTTTTCGGGAAAGTTGGTTATCTAGAAACTTTCGCGGAAAGTAGATATTTCCCATTTTTTATGATACAAATTTCCCGTTTTCTATGATAATCTATTTTCGCAAATTTGGTTATCCTCAACTTTCGGAAAGTAGATATTTCCATTTTTATGATACAAATTTCCCGTTTTCTATGATAATCTACTTCCCAAAAATTAGGTAATATTTCGAAATACGAAAATCTACTTTCCCAAAGTCGATAATCTACTTTCGAAAATTAAAATCTATCTACTTTTCGGGGAAGTAGATAACAACTTTCCCGGAAAGTAGATATTTCCCATTTTTATGATACAAATTTCTCGTTTTCTATGATAATCTATTTTCGGGAAAGTTGGTTATCTAAAACTTTCGCGGAAAGTAGATATTTCCCATTTTTATGATACAAATTTCCGTTTTTCTATGATAATCTATTCGGGAAAGTTGGTTATCTAAAACTTTCGCGGAAAGTAGATATTTCCCATTTTTATGATACAAATTTCCGTTTCATGATAATCTACTTCCCA
The DNA here is from genome assembly GCF_018991925.1 of Homarus americanus. NCBI lineage: Eukaryota > Metazoa > Arthropoda > Malacostraca > Decapoda > Nephropidae > Homarus > Homarus americanus. Next base: position 11,991 of record NW_024734693.1, on the reverse strand, counting down.
AAATTAGGTAATATTTCCGAAAATACGAAAATCTACTTTCCAAAAGTCGATAATCTACTTTCCCGAAAATTGAAAATCTATCTACTTTCGGGGAAGTAGATAACCAACTTTCCCGGAAAGTAGATATTTCATTTTTATGATACAAATTTCTCGTTTTCTATGATAATCTATTTTCGGGAAAGTTGGTTATCTAACAACTTTCCGATCGATATTCCCATTTTTATGATACAAATTTCCGTTTCTATGATAATCTATTTTCGGGAAAGTTGGTTATCTAGAAACTTTCGCGGAAAGATAGATATTTCCCATTTTTTATGATACAAATTTCCCGTTTTCTATGATATTATTTTTCGGCAAATTTGGTTATATAACCAACTTTCCCGGAAAGTAGATATTTCCCATTTTTTATGATACAAATTTCCCGTTTTCTATGATAATCTATTTTCGGGAAAGTTGGTTATCTGAGAAACTTTCGCGGAAAGTAGATATTTCCCATTTTTTATGATACAAATTGCCCGTTTTCTATGATAATCTATTTTCGGCAAATTTGGTTATCTAACCAACTTTCCCGGAAAGTAGATATTTCCCATTTTTTATGATACAAATTTCCCGTTTTCTATGATAATCTACTTCCCAAAATTAGGTAATATTTCCCCGAAAAAACGAAATTCTACTTTCCCAAAAAGTCGATAATCTACTTTCCCGAAAATTAGAAAATCTATTTACTTTTCGGGGAAGTAGATAACCAACTTTCCCGGAAAGTAGATATTTCCCATTTTTTATGATACAAATTTCTCGTTTTCTATGATAATCTATTTTCGGGAAAGTTGGTTATCTAACCAACTTTCCCGGGAAGTCGATATTTCCCATTTTTTATGATACAAATTTCCCGTTTTCTATGAAAATCTATTTGCGGGAAAGTTGGTTATCTAAGAAACTTTCGTGGAAAGTAGATATTTCCCATTTTTTATGATACAAATTTCCCGTTTTCTATGATAATCTACTTCCCAAAATTAGGTAATATTTCCCCGAAAATACGAAAATCTACTTTCCCAAAAAGTCGATAATCTACTTACCCGAAAATTGGAAAATCTATCTACTTTTCGGGGAAGTAGATAACCAACTTTCCCGGAAAGTCGATATTTCCCATTTTTTATGATACAAATTTCTTGTTTTCTATGATAATCTATTTTCGGGAAAGTTGGTTATCTAACCAATTTTCCCGGAAAGTCGATATTTCCCATTTTTTATGATACAAATTTCCCGTTTTCTATGATAATCTATTTTCGGGAAAGTTGGTTATCTAAGAAACTTTCGCGGAAAGTAGATATTTTCCATTTTTTATGATACAAATTTCCCGTTTTCTATGATAATCTATTATCGGCAAATTTGGTTATCTAACCAACTTTCCCGGAAAGTAGATATTTCCCATTTTTTATGATACAAATTTCCCGTTTTCTATGATAATCTACTTCCCAAAATTAGGTAATATTTCCCCGAAAATACGAAAATCTACTTTCCCAATAAGTCGATAATCAACTTTCCCGAAAATTAGAAAATCTATCTACTTTTCGGGGAAGTAGATAACCAACTTTCCCAGAAAGTAGATATTTCCCATTTTTTATGATACAAATTTCTCGTTTTCTATGATAATCTATTTTCAGGAAAGTTGGTTATCTAGAAACTATCATGGAAGTAGATATTTCCCATTTTTATGATACAAATTTCCCGTTTTCTATGATAATCTTTTCGGGAAATTTGGTTATCTAACCAACTTTCCCGGAAAGTCGATATTTCCCATTTTTTATGATACAAATTTTCCGTTTTCTATGATAATCTATTTTCGGGAAAGTTGGTTATCTAAGAAACTTTCGCGGAAAGCAGATTTTTCCCATTTTTTATGATACAAATTTCCAGTTTTCTATGATAATCTATTTTCGGCAAATTTGGTTATCTAACAACTTTCCCGGAAAGTAGATATTTCCCATTTTTATGATACAAATTTCTCGTTTTCTATGATAATCTATTTTCGGAAAGTTGGTTATCTAACAACTTTCCCGGAAAGTCGATATTTCCCATTTTTATGATACAAATTTCCCGTTTTCTATGATAATCTATTTTCGGGAAAGTTGGTTATCTAAAACTTTCGCGGAAAGTAGATATTTCCCATTTTTATGATACAAATTTCCCGTTTTTATGATAATCTACTTCCAAATTAGGTAATATTTCCACGAAATACGAAAATCTACTTTCCCAAAAGTCGATAATCTACTTTCCTGAAAATTAGAAAATCTATCTTTTTCGGGAGTAGATAACCAACTTTCGGAAAGTAGATATTTCCCATTTTATGATACAAATTTCTCGTTTTCTATGATAATCTATTTTCGGGAAAGTTGGTTATCTAAGAAACTTTCACGGAAAGTAGATATTTCCCATTTTTATGATACAAATTTCCGTTTTCTATGATAATCTATTTTCGGCAATTTGGTTATCTAACCAACTTTCCCGGAAAGTCGATATTTCCCATTTTATGATATAAATTTCGTTTCTGTGTAATCTATTTTCGGAAAGTTGGTTATCTAAGAAACTTTCACGGAAAGTGAATATTCCCATTTTTTGATACAAATTTCCGTTTTCTATGATAATCTATTTTCGGCAAATTTGGTTATCTAACCAACTTTCCCGGAAAGTAGATATTTCCCATTTTTATGATAAAAATTTCCCGTTTTCTATGATAATCTACTTCCCAAAATTAGGTAATATTTCCCCGAAAATACGAAATCTACTTTCCCAAAAGTCGATAATCTACTTTCCCGAAAATTAGAAAATCTATCTACTTTTCCGGGAAGTAGCCAACTTTCGGAAATTAGATATTTCCCATTTTTATGATACAAATTTCTCGTTTTCTATGATAATCTATTTTCGGGAAAGTTGGTTATCTAAGAAACTTTCGCGGAAAGTCGATATTTCCCATTTTTATGATACAAATTTCGTTTTCTATGATAATCTATTTTCGGCAAATTTGGTTATCTAACCAACTTTCCCGGAAAGTCGATATTTCCATTTTTTATGATATAAATTTCCGTTTTCTATGATAATCTATTTTCGGGAAAGTTGGTTATCTAGAAACTTTCACGGAAAGTAGATATTTCATTTTTTATGATACAAATTTCCGTTTTCAAGATAATCTATTTTCGGCAAATTTGGTATTCAACCAACTTTCCCGGAAAGTAGATATTTCCCATTTTTATGATACAAATTTCCTGTTTCTATGATAATCTACTTCCCAAAATTAGGTAATATTTCGAAAATAGGAAAATCTACTTCCCAAAAGTCGATAATCTACTTTCCCGAAATTAGAAAATCTATCTACTTTTCGGGAAGTAGATAACCAACTTTCCGGAAAGTAGATATTTCCATTTTTTATGATACAAATTTCTCGTTTTCTATGATAATCTATTTGGAAAGTTGGTTATTAAGAAACTTTCGCGAAAGTAGATATTTCCCATTTTTATGATACAAATTTCCGTGTTTTATGGTAATCTATTTTCGGCAAATTTGGTTATCTAACCAACTTTCCCGAAAGTAGATATTTCCCATTTTTATGATACAAATTTCCTGTTTCTATGATAATCTACTTCCCAAAATTAGGTAATATTTACCCGAAAATACGAAAATCTACTTTCCCAAAAAGTCGATAATCTACCGAAAATTAGAAAATCTATCTACTGGGAAGTAGATAACCAACTTTCCTGAAAGTAGATATTTCCCATTTTTATGATACAAATTTCTGTTTTCTATGATACTAGTTTCGAAAGTTGGTTATCTAACCAACTTTCCCGGAAAGTCGATATTTCCCATTTTTATGATACAAATTTCTGTTTTCTATGATAATCTATTTTCGAAAGTTAGTTATCTAAGAAACTTTCGCGGAAAGTAGATATTTCCCATTTTTATGATACAAATTTCCTGTTTATGATAATCTATTTTCGGCAAATTTGTATCTAACCAACTTTCCCGGAAAGTAGATATTTCCCATTTTTTATGATACAAATTTCCTGTTTCTATGATAATCTACTTCCAAATTAGGTAATATTTCCACGAAAATACGAAAATCTACTTCCCCAAAAGTCGATAATACTACTTTCCTGAAAATTAGAAAATCTATCTACTTTCAGGGAAGTAGATAACCAACTTTCCCGGAAAGTAGATATTTCCATTTTTTATGATACAAATTTCTGTTTTCTATGATATCTATTTTCGGTTGGTTATCTAACCAACTTTCCCGGAAAGTCGATATTTCCCATTTTTATGATACAAATTTCCTGTTTTATGATAATCTATTGGAAAGTAGTTATCTAAGAAACTTCTGCGGAAAGTAGATATTTCCCATTTTTATGATACAAATTTCCTGTTTTCTATGATAATCTATTTTCGGCAATGGTTATTTTCACCAACTTTCCCGGAAAGTAGATATTTCCATTTTTATGATACAAATTTCCCGTTTCTATGATAATCTACTTCCAAAATTAGGTAATATTTCCACGAAAATACGAAAATCTACTTCTTCCCAAAAGTCGATAATCTACTTTCCCGAAAAGTCTATCTACTTTTCAGGGAAGTAGATAACCAACTTTCCCGAAAGTAGATATTTCCATTTTTTTATGATACAAATTTCTTTCGTTTTATGATATTCTATTTTCGGGAAAGTTGGTTATCTAACCAACTTTCCCGGAAAGTCGATATTTCCATTTTTGTGATACAAATTTCTGTTTTCTATGATAATCTATTTTCGAAAGTTGGTTATCTAAGAAACTTTCGTGGAAAGTAGATATTTCCCATTTTTATGATACAAATTTCTGTTTCTATGATAATCTATTTTCGAAAGTTGGTTATCTAAGAAACTTCTGCGGAAAGTAGATATTTCCCATTTTTATGATACAAATTTCCCTGTTTTCTATGATAATCTATTTTCGGCAAATTTGGTTATCTAACCAACTTTCCCGGAAAGTAGATATTTCCATTTTTTATGATACAAATTTCCGTTTTCTATGATAATCTACTTCCCAAAATTAGGTAATATTTCCCGAAAATACGAAAATCTACTTTCCCAAAAAGTCGATAATCTACTTTCCCGAAAATTAGAAAATCTATCTACTTTCGGGAAGTAGATAACTTTCCCGGAAGTAGATATTTCCCATATTTTATGATACAATTGTTTTCTATGATATTTATTTTCGGAAGTTGGTTATCTAACCAACTTTCCCGAAAGTCGATATTTCCCATTTTCTATGATAAATTTCCTGTTTTATGATAATCTATTTTCGGGAAAGTTGGTTATCTAAGAAACTTTCGCGGAAAGTAGATATTTCCTATTTTTATGATACAAATTTCCTGTTTTCTATGATAGTCTATTTTCGGCAATTTGGTTATCTTAACCAACTTTCCCGAAGTAGATATTTCCCATTTTATGATACAAATTTCCGTTTTCTATGATAATCTACTTCCCAAAATTAGGTAATATTTTCCCGAAAATACGAAAATTCTACTTTCCCAAAAAGTCGATAATCTACTTTCCGAAAATTAGAAAATCTATCTACTTTTCGGGGAAGTAGATAAACAACTTTCCCGGAAAGTAGATATTTCCCATTTTTTATGATACAAATTTCGTTTCTATGATAATCTATTTTCGGGAAAGTTGGTTATCTAAGAAACTTTCGTGAAAGTAGATATTTCCCATTTTTATGATACAAATTTCCTGTTTTCTATGATAATTTATTTCGGCAATTTGGTTATTCAACCAACTTTCCCAGTCGATATTTCCATTTTTTATGATACAAATTTCCTGTTTCTATGATAATCTATTTTCGGGAAAGTTGTTTATCTAAGAAACTTTCGCGAAAGGTAGATATTTCCCATTTTTATGATACAAATTTCCGTTTTCGATGTTCTATTTTCGGCAAATTTGTTATCTAACCAACTTTCCCGGAAAGTAGATATTTCCATTTTTATGATACAAATTTCCTGTTTTCGATAATCTACTTCCCAAAATTAGGTAATATTTCCCGAAAATACGAAAATCTACTTTCCCCAAAAAGTCGATAATCTACTTTCCCGAAAATTAGAAAATCTATCTACTTTTCGGGGAAGTAGATAACCAACTTTCCCGGAAAGTAGATATTTCCCAATTTTATGATACAAATTTCTTGTTTTATGATATTTATTCAAAGTTATTATTAACCAACTTTCCGGAAAGTCGATATTTCCATTTTTTATATACAAATTTCCGTTTTCTATGATAATCTATTTTCGGAAAGTTATATCTAAGAAACTTTCGCGGAAAGTAGATATTTACCATTTTTATGATAAAATTTCCTGTTTTCTATGATAATCTATTTTCGCAAATTTGGTTATCTAACCAACTTCGGAAAGTGATATTCCATTTTTATGATACAAATTTCCTGTTTTCTATGATAATCTACTTCCCAAAATTAGTAATATTTCCCCGAAAATACGAAAATCTACTTTCCCAAAAGTCGATATATCTACTTTCCCGAAAATTAGAAAATCTATCTACTTTTTCGGAAGTAGATAACTCAACTTTCCCGGAAAGTAGATATTTCCCATTTTTTATGATACAAATTTCGTTTTCTATGATATCTATTTTCGGAAAGGTTATCTAACCAACTTTCCCGGAAAGTCGATATTTCCCATTTTATGATACAAATTTCCTGTTTCTATGATAATCTATTTTCGAAAGTTGGTTATCTAAGAAACTTTCGCGGAGTAGATATTTCATTTTTATGATACAAATTTCTCTTTTTTATGATATCTATTTTCGGCAAATTTGGTTATCTAACCAACTTTCCTGAAAATCGATATTTCCCATTTTTATGATACAAATTTCCTGTTTTCTATGATAATCTATTTTCGGAAAGTTGGTTATCTAAGAAACTTTCAGAAAGTAGATATTTCCCATTTTTATGATACAAATTTCTGTTTTCATGATAGTCTATTTTCGGCAATTTGGTTATCTAACCAACTTTCCTGAAGTAGATATTTCCCATTTTTTGTGATACAAATTTCCCGTTTTCTATGATAATCTACTTCCCAAAATTAGGTAATATTTCTCCGAAAATACGAAAATCTACTTCCCCAAAAAGTCGATAATCTAATTTCCCGAAAATTAGAAAATATATATACTTTTCGGGAAACCAGATAACCAACTTTCCATGAAAGTAGATATTTCCCATTTTTTATGATACAAATTTCCCCCTTTTCTATGATAATCTATTTTCGGGAAAGTTGGTTATCTAACCAACTTTCGCGGAAAGTAGTTATTTCCCATTCTTCATGATACAAATTTCCCGCTTTCTATGATAATCTATTTTCGGCAAATTTGGTTATCTAACCAACTTTCCCGGAAAGTAGATATTTTCCATTTTTTATGATACAAATTTCCCGTTTTCTATGATAATCTATTTTCGGGAATGTTGTTTATCTAACCAACTTTCGCGGAAAGTAGATATTTCCCATTTTTTATGATACAAATTTCCCGTTTTCTATGATAATCTATTTTCGGTAAATTTGGTTATCTAACCAACTTTCCCGGAAAGTAGATATTTCCCATTTTTTATGATACAAATTTCCGTTTTCTATGATAATCTACTTCCCAAATTTAGGTAATATTTCCCCGAAAATAAAAAAATCTACTTTCCCAAAAAGTCGATAATCTACTTTCCCGAAAATTAGAAAATCTATCTACTTTTTCAAGAGCAGATAACCAACTTTCGATGATAGATATTTCCCATTTTTTATGATACAAATTTCCCGTTTTCTATGATAATCTATTTTCGGGAAAGTTGGTTATCTAACCAACTTTCCCGGAAAGTAGATATTTCCCATTTTTTATGATACAAATTTCCCGTTTTCTATGATAACTATTTTCGGGAAAGTTGGTTATCTAACCAACTTTCGCGGAAAGTAGATATTTCCCATTCTTTATAATACAAATTTCCCGCTTTCTATGATAATCTATTTTCGGCAAATTTGGTTATCTAACCAACTTTCCCGGAAAGTAGATATTTCCCATTTTTTATGATACAAATTTCCCGTTTTCTATGATAATCTATTTTCGGCAAATTTGGTTATCTAACCAACTTTCCCGGAAAGTAGATATTTCCCATTTTTGTGATACAAATTTCCCGTTTTCTATGATAATCTACTTCCCAAAATTAGGTAATATTTCCCCGAAAATACGAAAATCTATTTCCCCAAAAAGTCGATAATCTAATTTCCCGAAAATTAGAAAATCTATCTACTTTTCGGGAAACCAGATAACCAACTTTCCGTGAAAGTAGATATTTCCCATTTTTTATGATACAAATTTCCCGTTTTCTATGATAATCTATTTTCGGGAAAGTTGGTTAGATAACCAACTTTCCCGGAAAGTAGATATTTCCCATTTTTTATGATACAAATTTCCCGTTTTCTATGATAATCTATTTTCGGGAAAGTTGGTTATCTAACCAACTTTCGCGGAAAGTAGATATTTCCCATTCTTTATAATACAAATTTCCCGCTTTCTATGATAATCTATTTTCGGCAAATTTGGTTATCTAACCAACTTTCCCGGAAAGTAGATATTTCCCATTTTTTATGATACAAATTTCCCGTTTTCTTTGATAATCTATTTTCGGAAAATTTGGTTATCTAACCAACTTTCCCGGAAAGTAGATATTTCCCATTTTTTGTGATACAAATTTCCGTTTTCTATGATGTCTATTTTAAGCAAATTTGGTTATTTAACTCCAACTTTCCCGGAAGTAGATATTTCCCATTTTTTGTGATACAAATTTCCACGGTTTCATGATAATCTGCTTCCCAAAATTAGGTAATATTTCCCCAATAAAATCTACTTCCCCAAAAGTCGATAATCTAATTTCCCAGCATTTGAAAAATCTATCTACTTTTCGGAAACCAGATAACCAACTTTCGTGAAAGTAGATATTTCCCATTTTTTTATGATACAAATTTCCCGTTTTCTGCATGATAATCTATTTTCGGAAAGTAGATATTTCCCATTTTTTATGATACAAATTTCTGTTTTATGATAATCTATTTTCGGTGTTGGTTATCTAACCAACTTTCCCGGAAAGTAGATATTCCATTTTTATGATACAAATTTCTGTTTTCTATGATAATCTACTTCCCAAAATTAGGTAATATTTCCTGAAAATACGAAAATCTACTTTCCCAAAAGTCGATAATCTACTTTCCCGAAAATTAGAAAATCTATCTACTTTTCGAAGTAGATAACCAAATTTCCCGGAAAGTAGATATTTCCCATTTTTATGATACAAATTTTCTGTTTTCTATGATTATCTATTTTCGAAAGTTGGTTATCTAACCAACTTTCCCGGAAAGTCGATATTTATTTTTATGATACAAATTTCCTGTTTCTATGATAATCTATTTTCGAAAGTTGTTATCTAAGAAACTTTGCGAAAGTAGATATTTCCCATTTTTATGATACAAATTTCCTGTTTTCTATGATAATCTATTTCGGCAAATTTGTTATCTAACCAACTTTCCCTGAAAGTCGATATTTCCCATTTTTATGATACAAATTTCCTGTTCTATGATAATCTATTTTCAAGTTGGTTATCTAAGAAACTTCGGAAAGTAGATATTTCCATTTTATATGAAATTTCTGTTTTCTATGATATTCATTTTCGGCAATTGGTTATCTAACCAACTTTCCCGGAAGTAGATATTTCCCATTTTTTATGATACAAATTTCCGTTTTCATGATAATCTACTTCCCAAAATTAGGTAATATTTCTCGAAAATACGAAAATCTACTTCTTCCAAAAAGTCGATAATCTATTTTCCTGTAAATTAGAAAATTCATCTACTTTTTGGGAAGTAGATAACCAACTTTCCCGGAAAGTAGATATTTCCTATTTTTTATGATACAAATTTTCGTTTTCTATGATATCTATTTTCGGGAAAAGTTGTTATCTAACCAACTTCCGGAAAGTCGATATTTCCCATTTTTATGATACAAATTTCCTGTTTTCTATGATAATCTATTTTCCAAAGTTGGTTATCTAAGAAATTTCGCGGAAAGTAGATATTTCCCATTTTATGATGTCGTAATCTCCTTTTCTATGATAATCTATTTTCGGGAAATTTGATATCTAACCAACTTTCCGAAAGTAGATATTTCCCATTTTTATGATACAAATTTCCGTTTTTATGATATCTATTTTCATTAGTTATATTTGTGTTTTGTGTTTTTTCCGAAAATTGGAAAATCTATCTATTTCGGTGTAACCAACTTTCCGGAAAGTCGATATTTCCATTTTTTATGATACAAATTTCTGTTTCTATGATAATCTATTTTCGAAAGTTGGTTATCTAAGAAACTTTTGCGGAAAGTAGATATTTCCATTTTTTGATACAAATTTCTCGTTTTCTATGATATTATTTTCGGGAATATCTAACCAACTTTCCCGGAAAGTCGATATTTCCCATTTTTATGATACAAATTTCTGCTTTCTATGATAATCTATTTTCGGAAAGTTGGTTATCTAAGAAAACTGCGGAAAGTAGATATTTCCCATTTTTATGATACAAATTTCTGTTTTCTATGATATCTATTTTCGGCAAATTTGGTTATTCAACCAACTTTCCCGAAAGTAGATATTTCCTATTTTTTATGTTACAAATTTCTGTTTTCTATGATAATTTCCCAAAATTAGGTAATATTTCTCGAAAAATACGAAAATCTACTTTCCCAAAAAGTCGATAATCTACTTTCCCGAAAATAGAAAATCTATCTACTTCGGGAAGTAGATAAATCAATCGAAAGTAGATATTTCATTTTTTATGATACAAATTTCGTTTATGAGAGATTTCGGGAAAGTTGTTATTCTAACCAACTTTCCGGAAAGTCGATATTTCCATTTTTGAAGATACAAATTTCCCGTTCTGCGATAATCTATTTTCGGAAAGTTGGTTATCTAAGAAACTTTCGCGGAAGATATTTCCATTTTATGATACAAATTTCCTGTTCTTCTATGATAATCTATTTTCGGCAAATTTGGTTATCTAACCAACTTTCCCGGAAAGTAGATATTTCCCATTTTTATGATACAAATTTCCCGTTTTCATGATAATCTACTCCAAAATTAGGTAATATTTCGAAAATACGAAAATTCACTTTCCAAAAAGTCGATAATCTACTTTCCGAAAATAAGAAAATCTATCTACTTTTCGGGGAAGTAGATAACCAACTTCTGGAAAGTAGATATTTCTATTTTTATGATACAAATTTCGTTTTCTATGATATCCTATTTTCGGGAAAGTTGGTTATCTAACCAACTTCCGGAAAGTCGATATTTCCTATTTTTTTTATACAAATTTCTGTTTTCTATGATAAGCTATTTTCAAGTTGTTATCTAAAACTTTCGCGGAAAGTAGATATTTCCTCATTTTTATGATACAAATTTCCTGTTTTATGATAATTCATTTTCGGCAAATTTGTTATCTAACCAACTTTCCCGGAAAGTAGATATTTCATTTATTATGATACAAATTTCCGTTTCTATGATAATCTACGTCCCAAAATTAGTAATATTTCCACGAAAATACGAAAATCTACTTTCCCAAAAGTCGATAATCTACTTTCCCTGAAATTTAGAAAATCTATCACTTTTTCGAAGTAGATAACCAACTTTCCTGAAAGTAGATATTCCCATTTTTATGATACAAATTTCGTTTTCTATGATATTTGTTTTCGAAAGTTGGTTATCTAACCAACTTTCCCGGAAAGTCGATATTTCCCATTTTTATGATACAAATTTCTGTTTTCTATGATAATCTATTTCGGAAAGTTGGTTATCTAAGAAACTTCGCGGAAAGTAGATATTTCCATTTTTATGATACAAATTTCCTGTTTTGCGATAATCTATTTTCGGCAAATTT
>NW_024734692.1:0-12894 GCF_018991925.1 Homarus americanus | reverse complement strand
AATGCCCGAACAACATCAACTCATTCCGTCCGATTTCGCTCACAAACTGTCTGTGTAAGGTCATGGAACGTATGATAAAGCGTAGACTAATGTATTTTTTGGAAAGTAACAACTTATTGAATGATCGACAGTGTGGTTTCCGCCAAGGTAGAAGCACACTAGATCATTTAATAAGTCTTGAAACTGACATCTCAAAAGCTCTTTGCAGTAAAGAAACATTAATTGCAGTATTCTTATATATGGAAAAAGCTTTCGACATGACATGGCGGACTGGCCTCATGATGAAGCTCCACGCCTTGGGTCTGAGAGGTAATTTGCCACTTTTTATTCGTAATTTTTTGCAGGACAGGACTTTTTCCGTCAAATTAAAAGGTAACGTAAAATCAGACACATTTGTCTTTGAAAATGGAGTTCCACAAGGTAGCGTTTTGGGCCCAATTTTATTCCTTATAATGATTAATGATTTCCTATCACCAGCCCCCAGCTTAAGTGACCTCAAATTCTCCTTGTTTGCTGACGACTGCGCAATCTGGCGCTCCTCTCGAGTTGAGAGGCTATCTGCACAAAGGGTGCAAGCCGGCCTAAAAGCCGCGGAACAGTGGGCAATACAATGGGGATTTAGGTTTTCAGTTGAGAAGACAGTAGGAGTAGTCTTCACTAAGAAACGTAACATTAGTAATCCAGTATTAAAATTAAATGATACTCCTATTAAATTTCAGACTTCAGTAAAATTTCTTGGTGTTCATTTTGACCGGAAATTAACGTGGAAAAACCACATTAACGAACTTGAAAGTAAATGTCTTAAAGTCACAAACATCTGAAAGTTTTATCAGGTACTACATGGGGAGCCGATAGGAAATCTTTATTAATGGTGTATAAGACCCTGATCAGATCAAAACTTGATTATGGATGCCAGTTGTATGCTTCGGCATGCGACACCACACTCGCAAAGCTAACCAGAATACAGAACCGATGCCTTCGTCTATGTCTGGGTGCTTACAGGTGTACACGTGTAGGTAAACTAGAGGTTGAGGCCCACGTCCCTCCACTTCACATCAGGAGGGACATGTTGACGCTAAGGTACGGGTTGAGTACGGCTAGGAAGCGCGGCACAGACCACCCAGGTTGGTGTGCTGTTGCTAAATTCCGTTTCCTGCAGCTGCGTAGGTCCCCGTCCTCGGTTGTCCGCCTCCAGACCTTGTGCCAGGGTGCTGGTATCCATTTCGAAGATGTTGATAGATACGTTCCACCGTTGTGTCCGCCATGGGAGAACCCCAACTTCCATGTGGAAACATCGTGGCTTCCGGGAGCGAAGAATGACTTTCATCCTGAGCTCCTGAGGCAACTTTTCTATCAATTTCTTGAAGGATTCAGCGCCTATACTCACGTGTACACCGACGGGTCCAAGACTGAAGACAACGTCGGAGCCGGTATCTGGAGCAGAGACGGGGAGTGGAGCTCCCGCCTGCCGCGGCATACAACCATATTCTCAGCAGAAATGTTCGCAATAAGTAGAGCCATTGACATTGCAATAACAAGCAATGTCAATGATGTCGCTGTAATTTCAGATTCCATGTCAGCTCTTAAAGCAATTCAAGGTGGTGATACTATCAGCAATGAGATACAGGGCAACATTATTAATAAATTACATGAGTGTGCCAAGAATATTGTGCTGCTGTGGGTGCCTGGGCATTGTAACATTTGGGGCAATGAACAGGCAGACAGATTAGCAAGAGCGACTGTGGGTCTCGGGGAGACAACTAATGTACCCTGGGAGACTCAGTCGTGTCTCTCCTTGGGGAAGACATATACATTTGGAAAGTGGCAACTTGAATGGACTAGGTTGGATCTCCACAACACCTGGAAGCCTAATATAGGGAACTGGCCCTCAGCATATAGAAAGAATAGGAGGGAAGAGGTCGTTCTCGCCAGACTAAGGCTGAACTGTACCTATCTGACCCACCTAGGGGCCTATCTTGATAATTCCTTCCCACCTATCTGTGCCACTTGTAACCTAATTCTCTCCATCAGACATATTCTGACTGAGTGCAGCCAGTACGAACCAGAGCGCCGGCAGCTGGTGATCCTAGCTGCCGAGCAAGGCTTCGTGCTGACTGTACCCAACCTATTGCAAGATAATGTCACCATAAGTGACGCAGTAATAACCTTCCTCAAGGAGACCCATCTTATCGGCATGTTATGACTGACACACGCATGAACTCTTTTTATATCTATTATATGTATGTAACCATGCCTTAAAAAATAAAAAATAAAAAAATAAAAATGAATAAAACAAAAATTAAAACATACAACATGAGAAACACATCACAAACCTTATCATTACATACAACACTCACATTTATCAAGCTAAACTGACACCCACCAACATATATTCAAACAAAAAGACACGGGCTACAAAAGACAAAATAAAAAAAAAAAAATATCACAAAGAAACTAGTCACCTGACAAGCCATTTCATCTGGTCTGTCACTAACTCACCATCATATCACTCATGCATACCATAATTCATCCCAAATAAAACAACAAGAACAAAGAAGTAACCAAAATACCAAGAACAAGAAGAACACAAGAATAACAAGAAAAGAAGAAACAAGAACATCAGATTAGTTGTAGCAAGAAAGAAGACCAAGATTAGAAGAAGAAAGAAGACATCAGCTTCGGCCGAAATAGCCTAATGGCGAAGAGGCCAGTAATCCCCAACATCAGTCAGTCAGTCAGTCAGGGCCAGTTTTCAATTCTCTCGCTCCGCGCCACGAGTAACTGTGCCGCCATGCCTCCCAAAACTTCCGGAAAGGCTGCCAAGAAGGCTGGAAAGGCCCAGAAGGCCATTGCCAAGGGTGACAAGAAGAAGAAGCGCAGGAGGAAGGAAAGCTACAGCATCTACATCTACAAGGTACTGAAGCAAGTGCACCCCGACACAGGAGTCTCCTCCAAAGCTATGTCCATCATGAACTCTTTCGTGAACGACATCTTCGAGCGCATCGCTGCCGAGGCTTCCTGCCTGGCGCACTACAACAAACGCTCCACCATTACAAGTCGGGAAATCCAGACAGCTGTCCGACTCTTGCTGCCCGGTGAACTGGCCAAGCATGCCGTGTCTGAGGGCACCAAGGCTGTCACCAAGTACACCTCTTCCAAGTAAGAGGTTACTTGTGCACAACAAACACGCCATCCCACTACTACAACTTAATCGGCTCCTTCGGAGCCACAGTTACATGTTAAAGAGACAGTTACCGACAGTGATATATTGAGAGGGAAATAAATAAAAAAAAATTATAATAATCTGCATTCTCTATTGGCGTAGAAACAGGACTAAATCGAAATATTATAAATAAATAAATAAATTCTGCGTGGAGTACTTTTACACCCACTGCAAAGTGACATACATGGAGTGTGTTTGGGTTTCATTTCTTGTTTGCAGCACGCCTATTTCATGTAAACAATTCATTTTATTTTATTTTATTGAATTTTCTTTTATTTTAGTTATTTATTTACTTACTTATTCTTTATATATTAATTTGTTACTAGCTCTTGTTTTTTGCACCCACCCACCTCCCGAATTGATGACCTACTATCCATTCGTGCCTGCACGACTGTTACCAACTTACCGTTAGGCGATTTGGGTAACCGAAATTAACGCTCTCCTACCACCAACCATTTCGATTGTCATGAAAATTATCTTCAGAATAGGCCTTTTGTACGCCCTGAAGGGCTGAGGTTTATGAAGTGATTTTACACGCCTTCTGCGATGCGCCGGGCCAGCTGGATGTCCTTGGGCATGATGGTAACGCGCTTGGCGTGAATGGCACACAGGTTGGTGTCCTCGAAAAGACCCACCAGGTAAGCCTCAGAGGCTTCCTGCAGAGCCATGACGGCAGACGACTGGAAGCGCAGGTCAGTCTTGAAATCCTTGGCGATCTCACGCACCAGGCGCTGGAAGGGCAGCTTCCTGATGAGTAGCTCTGTGCTCTTCTGGTAACGACGGATCTCACGAAGGGCGACGGTTCCGGGCCTGTAACGATGGGGCTTCTTGACACCACCGGTGGCTGGGGCGGACTTGCGAGCTGCCTTGGTGGCAAGCTGCTTCCGTGGAGCCTTGCCTCCAGTGGACTTGCGGGCAGTCTGTTTAGTACGGGCCATCTCGACGACGAAATAGTCAATACGGGCTGCCCGGCAGGCGGGCGGGCTTATATACAGACATTCTCCACCTCAGTGGCCACCTCATTGGCCACGAGTGCCGCATGCGTCATCCGCAAGCTACGCCCCACCTCCAAGAGGGAGGGACGGCCTTGGATGAACGATACTACCGCTGCGCCCACAGCACGCCACCTACTCCCACCAAACCGTGGGCGAAGCCATCACACTCTCTCTCCCTCACCATGAACGGATACGAGTTTGTTAACGTGGCGCGGATACGTCCGGACACGCCGACCTGCCCCAAGAAACTAAACCTCCTAGTTCTCCAGAAGTTTTTCGAAGCTAATGGGATCGTGGGGGTCACCAAGGTAGAACGCCTAAAGCTCCATGGTGACATCAAGATCACCTTCGCCGAGATGGGCATGCCCGCTCAACTCGCGGAGATCCCAGACATCAACGGCATTCCTTTTAAAATGTTTGCCTTCATGTGGGACAACTTGAAGCTGGGTGTAATCTCCCACGCTGAAATTGCCCACATGGACAAAGCAGAGCTGAGTGAGCTCCTCAAGGAGCAGCAGCTCCAAGTTGTGAAGAAGCTGTCCGACACCACTGCCCTCATCGGACACCTCTCCACCCTACCCAAGGAAGCTCAACTGGCGTGGGTAACTATGCCAGTCAAGCCCTACTGCAGACCGAAACGGTGTTACAAATGCCAGCACTATGGACACACTGTAAACAAGTGTGAGGCGCAGGAAGACACCTGCTCCATGTGTGGCAGCCCTGGACACCGCTACACGGCCTGCCCCAACACAGAGAAAAAATGCGTTGCCTGTGGTGGCCCACACTCCTCCGCCGACCGGACCTGCCCCAGATGGAAGGAGGAATGCAGGGTAGCCAAGGCTCGTCTTGAGAAAAAACTGAGCTACAAAGAGGCCCTCCTTGCTGTACGCCCCCAAGAAAAGAAAAAACCAGCAGTAAAGAAAAACCAAGAAAAGAAAACTCAACAGAAGCAGCCCACCACACAGAACCAAGAACACCACGTGGCCCGTGGTGCTGAAGCCCACGCGGCCAGTGGTGCTGAAGCCCACGTGGTCAACCTCTCCCTCTCTGAATTCTTCCACACATATGAGGACTTAAAATACGAGGAAGACGAACAAGAAGACCCAAACACAAACGAATGGACAATTCAAGAGAGCAAGAAGAGAAGGAGAGAGAGAAGAAAATCGACATCAAGCTAAGAAGACCAAGACATCCCCTCCACACAAGAAACCAAAACACAATCAAGCCGACCAAGCACTGAACATCCATTGCCCAACCCAACACGCACCTGACGCCTGACCTGACGCTTGACCTGACGCTTGACCTGACGCTAGCCTGGCCTTGTCTTGTCGCCTCCCTGCCGCGTCCAGCCGGGTTGTTGCCGCTGCCCCCATCTTATAATCCCTCACGCAAGCGGTGTTTAGCCACTGCATCTGTTCTCTCCTCCTAAAATTCACTTCAATCCTCCCTTTATTCTTCTCCTGAACCTCCTTCCCCCCTGGCACTAGCATTTTTCGATTCGATTCGGCGAAGCCACACCAGGACCACCTGTAGTAGCATCCACAACAACATGACTGGACGAGGCAAAGGAGGCAAGGGACTTGGAAAGGGTGGCGCCAAGCGTCATCGTAAGGTGCTTCGTGACAACATCCAGGGTATCACCAAGCCCGCCATTCGTCGTCTAGCTCGGCGTGGAGGTGTTAAACGTATATCCGGCCTCATCTACGAGGAGACCCGCGGCGTCCTCAAGGTGTTTCTGGAGAACGTCATCCGCGACGCCGTCACCTACACCGAGCACGCAAAAAGGAAGACCGTCACCGCCATGGATGTGGTGTATGCCCTGAAACGGCAGGGCCGCACCCTTTATGGTTTTGGTGGTTAATCAACCTGATGGACGGGCGAACACCACCACCACCACCACGACAAACAAATATACGGACCTAATTTTAGGTCCACATTTAAATCGCTAAAGAGTTGGTTAGACACTGAGTAAATCGTTGAAAATATATCCAATAACATGATCCTCTCTAATTCTGGACTTGTGGTATGAGTATAGGTTGTGTGTGAACGTGTTGGAACCACTTCCTAATAATTGTCAGTCAGTCAGTCAACATCCACCTAACCTCCAGGTACCTCACCTAACTTCCTGTAGCGTCACCGAACCTCACGAAATGTAACCCAATGTAGTTTATAATCTATCCTACCATGACATAACATAACCACGCACTATATTACTTCGGTAAGAGTAATGAGTTTTAATACGCAAAGTTGCAGTTAGCATGCATTCATACATACATACATACATACATACATAACATGCTAGTGGCAGGGGGGATTGAAGTGAATTTTAGGAGGATAGAATAGGTGCAGTGGCTAAACAGCGCTTGCGTGAGGGACTTTAAGCAGCAACTCGCCTGGATGCGGCAGGATAGAGTCAGGTCAAGCGTCCGGTGCATGTTGGGTTCCGCCATGGTTTCTCAGTGTTTGGTCGGCTTGATTGTGTGTGTGTTGTTTTCTTGTTTGGAGGAAATGTCTTTGTATTCTTCTTCTTAGCTTGAAGTTGATTTTCTTCTAACTCTTCTCCTCTTGTTGTTCGTCTTCCCCGTGTCTGCTATCATTCTGTAAAGACTCTATATATGTATGTAGGTATGAGTGAGTAACAGTTGCCGGTTACAGTGATACTTCATATTCGCTGGTGTTGTACTGTATGGCTTCGGTATTTCTTAATATACAAACGGCACCGTTAGGGGATTGAGGTATTTAAAAACCAGCCTACATTACTTATATATAGAAATAAATAATGTGGCTTGGACAATAATGACGACTACTCTCTCCTACCTAACCCAAACAAGGGCTTTTCGAAAGTATACATTGGACACAATTGACTTAGTACATACATTGGTGGTTTAACACAAGCCCTCATTAGAGAAAGGTGAAGGAGCACACAGTGAACATACAGATTAATGTTTGCACGCATAGATCATGTAAGGTGAGGTGTTGAACACCAGACACGTAGTGTAGTAACTCCCTCACAGATGGCGTTATGAGGGGCCTGATGATGTAGCAGTTACCTCACAGATGGTGTTATGAGGAACTTCACATGATGATGCTGTAGCAAAACATTCACTACGTGGTGTCGTAGCATCTTGGGGACACCACGTGGTCGACATGACTCACTCATTCAAGTGGGTGAGGTGTGGTCCAAGGCCTCTCTATCGTGGAGTCTCAGGGGAAGTATAACTGGGTACCTGGGACCTCACTGTGTGAAGGTGGTTAGCTAGCTTGGGTAAGACTCAACTGCCGAGTTGTTTTTCACTGAGTTAAGCACTGTTCACCACTATTCATCACTGGTTCCATTCCTTTGCCAAATGAGATAGTACCTTATGGCAAGAACTTGTTGATAGTCCGGTGGGGAGGAGGGTTCAGGGGAGTGAGTTGGTATCGGCCAACATATAAATAATAATAATAATAATAATTAACGGTTTATTGAAAGTGCTTGGCAGCCAGAAGGCTGAAAATATACAGTTACATATTTTGGGAATGGGTTACGAATTACAAATAATATACAAGTAACATGAGTGACACAAATAAGACATATAATAACTAGCTGGGGAAAAGCTCAAACTACAGTTCATTTCAACATAGTGACAGTGCAAGGAGTAGTGTTTACTGGGAGTGAGTACACTGATTTATTACAAGTTATCGATAATTTTTACAATGGTTGGGACTGGGCTGTTCTTATAGAGATCAGTTCGTGCACGTATGGGCTGGATGCGGTTGTGGTGTCGAAGAGCAATTCTCGGACTAGGGATCTCAGGTGGTAGTAGGAGCCGGTGTCGGGGATGGTGTAGAAGCTTCTTACCAAATTTGCAGATGAGGTCGTGGTGATGGTCAGGGAGAGTCTAAAGGGTCGGTCAGTGTGTTGAGCGCTTCTTGATATGTGGAGTAGGAAGGGTAGAGAATAATCTTGCATGGCCTCTTTTGCACTTTTTCTAGGTGTTTACGTTGTGTGGCATTTAGGGAAGAAGACCAGGTGAGCTTGGGAAGTATGAATGTTGTGTAAACACTGAGGAGCTCGTGTGCAGGAACACCGAGGGACTTGAGTCGGCGTAGGAGGTGGAGACGGAAACTGGAGGATTTGATAACTTCACTGACGTGTGGTTTCTAATTTAGTTTGTTGTCTATATGTATGTGTGTGTGTGTGTATATACTACTGTACTTTTTAGATCCTCCTACGCAACCTAACCTATTATAGTTAAGTATAGTAGGCTATACACTATTTTGTTAGTATGTGTTATAAAATGTAATTGCATGTTATTATTATTAATATTATTATTATTAATATTATTATTATTCTTATTATTATTAGTATTATTATTATTATTATTATTATTTTTATTATTGTTATTATTATTACATACTAATATAATAATAAGTTGCCCACCAGATTTCCTCAGAGATGGATATATCTCGACATTGATTCTCATTCAATTTGTTAGAAATGATGTATGCGTGTTATGTGCCACGTTTTGTTTCCCATTGGGCGTACCGCTCAGCTGGGGAGTTGGAGATTTCATAAAAAGAAAGTTTGAGTGGAGAGCACACCTTTTCCTTCACATACAGTTATCTTAGACCATCTACTAGTATAATAGTTTGCACAAAAATACTCTACACTCTTTATAGGTTATTGTTATGTTGTTGTTTTTTTTTTTTACTTCTCATCAGATTGTGCATTCAACTAATAT
This sequence comes from Homarus americanus, assembly GCF_018991925.1. NCBI lineage: Eukaryota > Metazoa > Arthropoda > Malacostraca > Decapoda > Nephropidae > Homarus > Homarus americanus. The sequence continues at coordinate 3,952 of NW_024734692.1, read as the reverse complement.
ACACTAATAGTGTGTTTATTATTATGTTTTATAGTATTATTTCGTAAAATATTGGGTAACACAATTATAGTCACTAGTATAGTCTATTATATTATTGGGGTTTATAGCAGTTTGTGGTCTAATAGTATCATGCTTTATGAGTGGTGTTCTATGTAGTGATGATTAGGCAATAAAATATGCTTTGGGTGTTTATAGCAGTTTGTGGTCTACTAGTATCATGCTTTATGGGTGGTGTTCTTTGTAGTGATGATTAGGCCATCAATATGGTTAAACTTTTTAGGTGAGTGTCAACAAAGGTTGTAAGAGACTGCTCCTTAAAATTCGTATTTCTGACGAATTCAGCGCGTCTCCCAATCCCAGCCTGTGCAAACAACTACAGTAAGACCCAGTTATCAGCACAGTGGCATATATTTTTTTGTTACTTTTGGACTTTGTCATTTTTTTGGGATAAAACATCTGGTCCTACCACCCGATCCCTCTGAGCAAAGTTTTTCAAGTTTGCGCATGCGCAGTGTGATAGTGTGACGTCATTACCACTCCACCTGACTGCAGTGTTGCCAACGTGCCCTATGCCCGCCGTTAAACGCTCCCGTTCGTTGGAAACGGTGGCAGTAGGTGACAGTGATGCTGACGACTTTCTTCTTGAAGACACGTCAAAGAAGAAGCAGAAACCTCAGAAGTCAGGGTCTCCAGCAGGGGCCACGGCTCCCCCTTGCACCCCTTCTGGGGCTGTAGAGGGTGGACTCCTGTCATCGGGGTCCCCAAGTGAGCCTACATGTGGCTCAATGACAGACCCTCCGCCGACGATGGACATAGGGGATTCCCTTTGTCTCCCTGCCCCGTCGCGCCTTCGTCGTCTCGCCTTCCCTCGGGACTTGCCTCTGAGCACACGGACGACCTGGTTCTTCCGTCACTGCTCTCCACTTCAGGACTCAACACTTCGCCTCCGCCGAGGTCCCACAGCCGTGATAGTCACCACACAAATGGACGAGACGGTACGCCTGCTCACTCAGGTGGGCTTTCCTGCTCCCCAGGGGGAGGTGATGCTGAAGTTCACCATCATCACCCCAGAAACTCGTCGTACCAAGGTAATGGTTCGCCACGTACCCTGGGAGATCCCTATCGACGATCTTCGCCCTCTTCTCCCACAACTACTGGACATGGAACGCCGCATCAACCCGGTCTCCAAACATCCATCCAACGAACTCATCGGCTGGTGGGTGGGCCCCCTCCCCCCAAAGGTGAATGTAGGACCAATTCACAACTGTCCTCTCGACCGATTTATCGGAACCCCGAAAATCTGTGGTCGTTGCCAATCGTGGAAACACCGCACCTGGGAGTGCACGAGGATGGTCGCCTGCGGTTTCTGTGCAGGTCCTCACGACACAGTGGAATGCAAATCGAAAATTCAGAACAAAATCCCAGTTATTCCACGGTGCGTCAATTGCCATGGCAGTCACCACGCCTGGAATGCCAATTGCCCACAGCGTCCTGGCACTCGCCCGGGGAAAACTTACCTTGTACCACCGCCCTCGTCTCTGACGAAGCCCCTGTCAACCAAACCTCACCCCTATCCACCACCGCCTCTTCCATCCACCAAGGATTTCCCATTGATCTCCTCTCCTCTACCATCCCCCCTATCACCCCCACCACCCATCCTTTCTCCCCTCCCTCCGTCTCCCTACCGTTCTTGGAACAAGGTCGTTGCCGGCCCTGCCACACAGTCACCACCATCTCCTGCCCACCCGGACCCCCGCTGTCTCTCACCAGCACCACCACCTCTTACTCAACTGAACCCTCACCGTCCCTCTCCGTCGCTACCACCGCCACAAGCCCAGTCGGGCCCTCGGCAATCCTCGCCGCCACCTCCAGCTCATGCACAGGTACACCAAGTTGGTTCTATGGAAACAATCACTCTCCGTCTGGATCGCCACTCCAAGCAAATCAACCTTCTCTCAGCCCAACTCGACTTGTTTGTGAAAACAATTGCGACATTGCAGAAGCAACAACAACTCATTCTGGACACCCTGACCCAACAGGGGCGCGCTTTGCAAGCCCTGATGACCTGCCTCCTTCCATCTCCCGAGATGGAGGATCCATCCCTCGCTCTCCCACTCCTCCCTCTCCATTTCTCTCAACAGAATTTGGTACCTCCTCTGGAGCCCTATCTAGCCCCTCCGACTCATCTCACACCGGAGGCCGTTCCCTCCTCTTCTTACAATGGAACATCCAGGGACTTAGACCTCGCCGGACAGATCTCGCCCAGTTTGTGCTCTCCCATCAAGTAGATGTTGCTCTACTTCAGGAAACCATCACAGACGATGTTACTCCACTCCGCCTCTCTGGCTATTCTGTTTACACCCTGCCTCGGTACCGTGGGCAGGTTCGTGGCCTCCTCACCCTTGTGCGTAACACCATTCCATCTGTTCGTCTCCCTTCACCTGACTCACATGGACCCCCGTCTGAATTACTTTCTGTCTCCCTTACGCTTGGTGACCGGACCCTTCGTGTAGTCAATGTTCATTTCAAGAGTAATTCTCTGGACCCCCAGGTTCTTCACGACCTCCATGATGGGGTTCCCACTATTGTTCTTGGCGACTTTAATGCCCGCCATCCCACTCTTACTCCGGATCATCCCACTCCATGTACCCTTAATGGATCACATCTCTCACAGTTTCTTAATGGGGATGATGATGTTCGCTTTCTTTGTCCTGACGATCCTACTCGCCTCCCCCATAGTTTCCTTGATGTTTGCTTACTATTGAACGGTCATACTTCCTTTCATCCTACCGTCTGCACCGAGCCTGCTCTGTATAGTGACCATCTTGCCGTTACTACCCATCTCAGGCTCTCCTTCTCTGCCCCGACATCAACTCCTTATCGATCCCCTCGCCTTCGTCTCACACAAGATGCTGTTCCTTCCTTTACCCAATACCTTTCTACCTGGGCGGATTCCTATGTTGTCCCTCAGTCCCTTGACTCTTACAGCGCTGATTTTGTTGATGCTGTGTATGACTCTGTCAATCGCGCTACCCCTCCACGCCCTCCCCGTCACCCCAGAAGTGCCACCAACTACTGGTATCGTATCCCTGCCATGAGACATCTCCGGCAGGTAACCTGTGATCTCCACTCTGCCATACGGAGGTCTCGGTCTCCAGAGGACTGGGAAGACTTCAAAAATTGGTGCTCCTTTGCAACTCAGGAGCGCCGTCGGATACGTGAGGCGGACTGGCTATCCTTCACGGGGTCTCTATCGTTCCAGTCGTCACCCTCTTATGTATGGAATCGGATTAATGCTATACGGGGTACTCGACGGAGGCCTCCTCCCCACCCTGATCCCGCCTCCCTTGCCTGCTCTTTAATGGCGGACTGGGCACGAGCTTCCTCCCCAGAGGCACTTCCAGATCCAATGCAGGAGGCAGTGCAGGCCCGCATCGATGCGTCTGAGCCTGTTGTTCGTGCTGCTCTTACCTCCCCTGCCCCCACTGATCATCCCATCACACAGTTCGAGCTTGACAGTGCTCGTCGCTCTAGAAAAGACACCTCTCCTGGGGATGATCAGATAACCTACGCCGTCCTCAACGCCTGTACTAATATTCTTAACGGCCCCTTGCTTGCTCTCTACAATATGTCTTATGAACATGGGGTTCTCCCGTCCAACTGGAAAAATGCCACTATTATCCCCATCCCTAAGCCGGGAGATCCTGGGAAATATCGACCCATTAGTCTTACCTCCTGTGTTTGCAAGATGATGGAGAGGATACTCCATCGTCGCCTTCTTCACACCATAGGCGGCTTCCACAACTCCTCAATGGTTTCATTCAACATCGCAGCACAGCACACTCCATTGCTTCCTTTTATTGCAATCAGACTGCCCGCGTCTCCGTCTTCCTTGATATCAAGGGAGCCTTTGATACGGCTCAGCCTGCCCTCATTTTAGCTGAACTTGCAC
>NW_024734691.1:12500-59498 GCF_018991925.1 Homarus americanus | reverse complement strand
GTCTAATCAAACCTAATTTAACCTAAGCCAACCTAACCTAACCTAATCTAATCTAACCTAATGTAACCTAAGCCAACCTAACCTAACCTAATCAAATCTAACCTAATGTAACCTAGGTAGTAGACAGCTACCAAACAGGGAGGTACTACCGCCTGGGAAGACATTGGAAGCATAATGTATTGTCTAATGGTAGACCCTGCTGCCATATGTGACCAAGTCCCAGGTTGGTGATCTGACTTTCTGCCTCATTTACACACAATTGTAGGGTCTTGATTGTTTCTCTTACTTTGACAACACAACATACATATATTGTTTCTCACTGTTGACCTTTTTTTCATTTTTTGTATTTCTTTATGGTTCTTTATTATTATTATTATTATTATTATTATTATTATTATTAGTAGTAGTAGTAGTAGTAGTAGTAGTTGTAGTAGTAGTAGTTTTTTTTAGTTTTTATTCTTATTATTGTTACTATTATTATCATTATCATTTTTTAGCCCTCCGCTCCCCAGGCCCCGATGTGGGTCAGTAACCTGTGCCCGGGTGGACTAATGTCCGTAAGAAAAAACCTACCTAACCAAACGCTAACCTATTCTAACTTATACTAACTTAACTATATCAAACCTCTCCTAACTTAGAGTACTTTAACCTATTTAACCTAACCTAACCTAACCCAAGTAGCGTTAGAGTGTTTATTTAATTATCAAATGAAATAAGCTTGGGTGTCTAAGCTTCAGGTGAAATAAGCTGGGGTGTCTAATCTTCAGGTGATCTAATACAAACATTTGTCACTGGAGTTTTTATCGATAAATAATTAATATTGAAGTTAATAGCACCAGACTTATGTTGTTGTATCTTGTTAATTAAATTGAGCAACAGAGTGAATTGTGTGTAGCGGATATTAACATTGTAAAGACACACACACACACACACACACACACACACACACACACACACACACACACACACACACACACACACACACACACACACACACACACACACACACAAGGTGACGTGTGCCAAGTGTGATTGGCCCTGTGTATGTTGCAACAGACACTGGCCCTGTGTGTGTTGCAACAATGGCACTGGCCCTGTGTGTGTTGTAACAAGCACTGGCCCTGTGTGTGTTGTAATAGAGCACTGGCTGTGTGTTGTAACAGTGGCACTGGCCCTGTGTGTGTTGTAATAGAGGCACTGGCCTGTGTGTGTTGTGCAGTGGCACTGGCCCTGTGTGTGTTGTAACAGAGGCACTGGCCTGTGTGTGTTGTAACAGTGGCACTGGCCCTGTGTGTGTTGTAACAGAGCACTGGCCTGTGTGTGTTGTAACGATGGCACTGGCCTGTGTGTGTTGTAACAGAGGCACTGGCCCTGTGTGTTGTAACAGTGGCACTGGCCTGTGTGTGTTGTAACGAGGCACTGGCCCTGTGTGTGTTGTAACAATGGCACTGGCCCTGTGTGTGTTATGTGGGGGCACTGGCCTGTGTGTGTTGTAACAGTGGCACTGGCCCTGTGTGTGTTATGACAGAGCTGGCCTGTGTGTGTGTAACAGAGGCACTGGCCCTGTGTGTTGTAACAGTGGCACTGGCCTGTGTATGTTGTAACAGTGGCACTGGCCTGTGTGTGTTGTAACAGGGGCACTGGCCTGTGTCTTGTAACAGAGGCACTGGCCTGTGTGTGTTGTAACAGAGCACTGGCCCTGTGTGTGTTGTAACAGTGGCACTGGCCCTGTGTGTGTTGTAACAGTGGCACTGGCCTGTGTGTGTTGTAACAGTAACTGGCCTGTGTGTGTGACAGAGGCTGGCCTGTGTGTGTGTAACAGTGGCACTGGCCCTGTGTGTGTGTTGTGACAGAGGCACTGGCCCTGTGTGTGTGTGTGACAGAGCACTGGCCCTGTGTGTGTTGTGACAGAGGCACTGGCCTGTGTGTGTGTTGTGACAGAGGCACTGGCCTGTGTGTGTTGTAACAGTGGCACTGGCCTGTGTGTTGTAATAGAGCTGGCCCTGTGTGTGTTGTGACAGAGGCACTGGCCCTGTGTGTGTTGTAACAGTGGCACTGGCCTGTGTGTGTTGTGAGAGGCACTGGCCCTGTGTGTGTTGTGACAGAGGCACTGGCCTGTGTGTGTCGTAACAGAGGCACTGGCCCTGTGTTGTTGTAATAGTGGCATGGCCTGTGTGTGTGTTGTGACAGAGGCACTGGCCCTGTGTGTGTTGTGACAGAGCACTGGCCTGTGTGTGTTGTAACAGTGGCACTGGTGTGTGTGTCTAACAGAGGCCCTGTGTGTGTTGTAACAGTGGCACTGGCCCTGTGTGTGTTGTGACAAGGCACTGGCCCTGTGTGTGTTTGTGACAGAGGCACTGGCCTGTGTGTCGTGAGCACTGGCCCTGTGTGTGTGTAACAGAGGCACTGGCCCTGTGTGTCGTAACAGGCACTGGCCTGTGTGTCATGCAGGGCACTGGCCCTGTGTGTGTGTAACAGGCACTGGCTGTGTGTTTAACGAGGCACTGGCCTTGTGTGTGTCGTAACAGGCACTGGCCTGTGTGTCGTAACAGGCACTGGCCTGTGTGTCGTGACAGGCACTGGCCCTGTGTGTGTAACAGGCACTGGCCCTGTGTGTGTCGTAACAGGCACTGGCCTTTGTGTGTCATGGCAGAGCTGGCCTGTGTGTATGTAACAGGCATGGCCTGGAGTGTGTCGTGTAGGCACTGGCCCTGTGTGTCGTAACAGGCACTGTGTGTGTGTCGTAACAGGCACTGGCCCTGTGTGTGTCGTAACAGGCACTGGCCCTGTGTGTCAGCTGGCCCTGTGTGTGTCATAGCACTGGCCTGTGTGTGTCATGCAGGCACTGGCCCTGTGTGTGTCGTAACAGGCACTGGCCTGTGTGTGTTGTAACAGGCACTGGCCCTGTGTGTGTTGTAACAGGGCACTGGCCTGTGTGTGTTGTGACAGGCACTGGCCTGTGTGTGAGGACTGGCCCTGTGTGTGTTGTTGACAGAGGCACTGGCCCTGTGTGTGTTGTGACAGAGGCATTGGCCCTGTGTGTCGTAACAGGCATGCCCCTGTGTCTCAGGCACTGGCCCTGTGTGTCGTACAGGCACTGGCCTGTGTGTGTCTGGGCATGGTGTGTGTTCGGCTGGCTGTGTGTTGGGCTGGCCTGTGTGTGTGTCGTGAGCACTGCCCTGTGTGTGTCGTAACAGGCACTGGCCCTGTGTGTCGTAACAGGCACTGTGTGTGTGTCGTAACAGGCACTGGCCCTGTGTGTGTCGTAACAGGCACTGGCCTGTGTGTGTCGTAACAGGCACTGGCCCTGTGTGTGTCGTAGGCACTGGCCCTGTGTGTCGTAACAGGCACTGGCCCTGTGTGTGTCGTAACAGGCACTGGCCGCTGTATTGTCGTAACAGGCACTGGCCCTGTGTCGTAACAGGCACTGGCCTGTGTGTGGTAGGCTGGCCCTGTGTGTGTGTCAGAGGCACTGGCCTGTGTGTGTCATGTAACAGGCACTGGCCTGTAGTGTCATAACAGGCACTGGCCCTGTGTGTCGTGGGCACTGGCCTGTGTGTGTCTGGCAGGCACGGCCTGTGTGTGTGTAACAGGCACTGGCCTGTGTGTGTATGTGCACGGCTGTGTGTGCGGGCTTTGCTGTGTCTAACAGGCACTGGCCTTGTGTGTGCATAACAGGCACTGGCCTGTGTGTGTTACGTGGTTGTGTGTCGTAAGGCACTGGCCCTGTGTGTGTGTCGTAACAGGCTGGCCTGTGTGTGTCGTAACAGGCACTGGCCTGTGTGTCGTAACAGGCACTGGCTTGTGTGTGTTGTGGGTGTGTGTGGCCCTGTGTGTCTAACAGGCACTGGCCTTGTGTGTGTCGTGGAGGCACTGGCCCTGTGTGTGTGTCGTAACAGGCACTGGCTGTGTGTGTCGTAACAGGCACTGGCCTGTGTGTCGTGGGCACTGGCCTTGTGTGTGCGTAACAGGCACTGGCCCTGTGTGTGTCGTAACAGGCACTGGCCCTGTGTGTCGTAACAGGCACTGGCCTTTGTGTGTCGTAACAGGCACTGGCCTTGTGTGTGTCGTAACAGGCACTGGCCTTGTGTGTGTCGTAACAGGCACTGGCCCTGTGTGTGGTCATGTGGCACTGGCCCTGTGTGTGTCGTAACAGGCACTGGCCTTGTGTGTGCCGTAACAGGCACTGGCCTTGTGTGTGTCATGGCAGGCACTGCCCTGTGTGTCATGGCAGGCACTGCTTGTGTGTCAGGCACTGGCCTGTGTGTGTCGTAACAGGCACTGGCCTTGTGTGCGTAACAGGCACTGTGGCCCTGTGTGTGTCGTAACAGGCACTGGCCCTGTGTGTCGTAACAGGCACTGGCCTTGTGTGTGTCATGTAGGCACTGGCCTTGTGTATGTAACAGGCATGGCCTGTGTGTGCGTAACAGGCACTGGCCTTGTGTGTGCGTAACAGGCACTGGCCTGTGTGTGTCGTAACAGGCACTGGCCCTGTGTGTGTCGTGACAGGCACTGGCCCTGTGTGTGTGTAACAGGCACTGGCCCTGTGTGTGTCTGTAACAGGCACTGGCCCTGTGTGTCGTAACAGGCACTGGCCCTGTGTGTGTCGTAACAGGCACTGGCCTTGTGTGTCATGAGGCACTGGCCTTGTGTGTTCGTAACAGGCACTGGCCCTGTGTGTGTCGTAACAGGCACTGGCCCTGTGTCCATGGCAGGCACTGGCCTTGTGTGTCATGTGGGCCTGGCCTGTGTGTGTCATGTGAGCACTGGCCTGTGTGTGTGTCAGGAGCACTGGCCTTGTGGTATGTGGCACTGGCCTGTGTGTCTGCAGGCCTGGCCTGTGTGTGTCATGGCATGCACTGGCCTGTGTGTGTCTGTAAGCACTGGCCCTGTGTGTGTCTGTAACAGGCACTGGCCTGTGTGCGTAACAGGCACTGGCCCTGTGTGTGTCGTAACAGGCACTGGCCTTGTGTGTGTCATGGCAGGCACTGGCCTGTGTGTGTAACAGGCACTGGCCTGTGTGTGTCATGTGGCCTTGTGTCATGGCAGGCACTGGCCTGTGTGTGTAACAGGCACTGGCCTTGTGTGTGTCGTAACAGGCACTGGCCTTGTGTGTGTCGTAACAGGCACTGGCCCTGTGTGTCGTAACAGGCACTGGCCTGTGTGTGTCGTAACAGAGCACTGGCCTGTGTGTCGTAACAGGCACTGGCCTTGTGTGTGTCATAACAGGCACTGCCTGTGTGTGTCATGGTCCAGGCACTGGCCTTGTGTGTGTCATGTGAGCACTGGCCGGTGTTGTCATGGGGCACTGGCCTTGTGTGTGTCATAACAGGCACTGGCCTGTGGTGTTATCGTAACAGGCACTGGCCTTGTGTGTGTCGTAACAGGCACTGGCCTTGTGTGTGTCATGTAACAGGCACTGGCCTTGTGTGTGTCGTAACAGGCACTGGCCCTGTGTGTCATGTACAGGCACTGGCCCTGTGTGTGTCGTAACAGGCACTGGCCTTGTGTGTGTCGTAACAGGCACTGGCCTGTGTGTGTCGTAACAGGCACTGGCCTTGTGTGTGTGTGAACAGGCACTGGCCCTGTGTGTCGTAACAGGCACTGGCCTTGTGTGTGTGCCGTAACAGGCACTGGCCTGTGTGTCGTAACAGGCACTGGCCTGTGTGTGTCGTAACAGGCACTGGCCTTGTGTGTGTCATGGCAGGCACTGGCCCCTGTGTTTGTCGTAACAGGCACTGGCCTGTGTGTGTCATGGCAGGCACTGGCCCTGTGTGTGTAACAGGCACTGGCCCTGTGTGTGTCGTAACAGGCACTGGCCTTGTGTGTGTCGTAACAGGCACTGGCCCTGTGTGTCGTAACAGGCACTGGCCTGTGTTGTGTCGTAACAGGCACTGGCCCTGTGTGTCGTAACAGGCACTGGCCCTGTGTGTGTCGTAACAGGCACTGGCCTTGTGTGTGTCGTAACAGGCACTGGCTGTGTGTCGTAACAGGCACTGGCCCTGTGTGTGTCGTACAGGCACTGGCCCTGTGTGTCGTAACAGGCACTGGCCCTGTGTGTCGTAACAGGCACTGGCCTTGTGTGTGGCCGTAACAGGCACTGGCCTGTGTGTCGTAACAGGCACTGGCCCTGTGTGTCGTAACAGGCACTGGTTGTGTGTGTCGTAACAGGCACTGGCCTTGTGTGTGCCATGGCACTGGCCCTGTGTGTCATGAACAGGCACTGGCCTGTGTGTCGTAACAGGCACTGGCCCTGGTGTGTGTCGTAACAGGCACTGGCCTGTGTGTCGTAACAGGCACTGGCCCTGTGTGTGTCGTAACAGGCACTGGCCCTGTGTGTGTCATGGCAGGCACTGGCCCTGTGTGTGTCATGTGAGCACTGGCCTGTGTGTCGTAACAGGCACTGGCCTGTGTGTCGTAACAGGCACTGGCCTGTGTGTCGTAACAGGCACTGGCCCTGTGTGTGTGGCAACAGGCACTGGCCTGTGTGTGTCATGAAGGCACTGGCCTGTGTGTGTCGTAACAGGCTTTGGCCCTGTGTGTGTAACAGGCACTGGCCTTGTGTGTGTGTCGTAACAGGCACTGGCCCTGTGTGTCGTAACAGGCACTGGCCTTGTGTGTGTCAGTGTCAGCACTTGTGTGCCGTAACAGGCACTGGCCTTGTGTGTGTCATGCTGGGGGCACTGGCCTGTGTGTGTCATAACAGGCACTGGCCTGTGTGTCATGTGAGCACTGGCCTGTGTGTGTCGTAACAGGCACTGGCCTGTGTGTCATGCAGGCACTGGCCTTGTGTGTGCCATGGCAGGCACTGGCCCTGTGTGTCATAACAGGCACTGGCCTGTGTCTGTGAGCACTGGCCTGTGTGTGTGTGTCATGGCACTGGCCTGTGTGTGTCGCCAACAGGCACTGGCCCTGGTGTCATGGCAGGCACTGGCCTTGTGTGTGCCATGGCAGGCACTGGCCTGTGTGTCGTAACAGGCACTGGCCTGTGTGTCGTAACAGGCACTGGCCTTGTGTGTGCCGTAACAGGCACGCCTTGTGTGTCGTAACAGAGGCACTGGCCTTGTGTGTATGTAGGCACTGGCCCTGTGTGTCATGGCAGGCACTGGCCTGTGTGTCGTAACAGGCACTGGCCCTGTGTGTCGTAACAGGGCACTGGCCCTGTGTGTGTCGTAACAGGCACTGGCCCTGTGTGTCGTGGGCACTGGCCTGTGTGTGAACAGGCACTGGCCCTGTGTCGTAACAGGCACTGGCCTTGTGTGTGTCGTAACAGGCACTGGCCCTGTGTGTGTCGTAACAGGCACTGGCCCTGTGTGTGTCGTAACAGGCACTGGCCCTGTGTGTCGTAACAGGCACTGGCCCTGTGTGTGTGTCGTAACAGAGGCACTGGCCTTGTGTGTGTCGTAACAGGCTCTGGCCCTGTATTGTCGTAACAGAGGCACTGGCCCTGTGTGTCGTAACAGAGGCACTGGCCTGTGTGTCGTAACAGAGGCACTGGCCCCTGTGTGTGTGTGTGTAACAGAGGCACTGGCCCTGTGTGTCATGTAAAGAGGCACTGGCCTGTGTGTCGTAACAGAGGCACTGGCCTGTGTGTAGCGAGAGGCACTGGCTCTGTGTTATTGTCGTAACAGAGCACTGGCCCTGTGTGTCGTAACAGGCACTGGCCTGTGTGTCTGTGGGCACTGGCCTTGTGTGTGTCATGTGGGGCACTGGCCTGTGTGTGTGTTGTGTGTCCGTACAATTTGGTGACGTGTGGTACAGTGGTGTCGTGTGAGTACAGTTTGGTGTGCGTGTAGTTCCGAATATTGGTATCGTGTAATTGCAGTATTAGTGACGTGTAGTACAGTATTGGTGTCGTGTGAGTACTGATATTGGTGTCATGTAATACAGTATTAGTGATGTGTAGTATTGGTACGTCGGGTGATAAATGTAGTACGAGTATTGGTAATAGATGCTGATATTAGTGTCGTGTATTTTATTAATGAGTGATAAGTGTGGTACGGTATTGAGTGATAAGTGTAATACGGTAGTGTCGTCTTGGTGCAGTATTAGTGGAATTTGGTACGGTATTTAATTGATGCGGTGGGGTGCAGTATTAGGTAGTCGTGTATTTGCAATTATTGGTGACGGTGGTAGTACAGTATTGGTGTCGTGTGGTACAACATTGGTGTCGTGTGGTACAGTATTGGTGTCGTGTGCAGTATTGGTGTCGTGTACGGTATTGGTGTCGTGTAATTGATATTATTAGTGTCGTGCGATTTTAGTATTAGTGTCGTGTAGTACAGTAGTGGGCGTGTGAGTACGGTATTAGTGTCGTGTGAACGACATTGGTGTCGTTAATGGTGCAGTATTGGTGTCGTGTAATGCAGTATTAGTGTCGTCTTGGGTACAGTATTGAGTGTCGTGGTACCAGTGTTAGTGACGTGTGAGTGCAGTATTAAGGTGACGTGTGGTACTAGGCATTGGTGACGTGTGAGAGGTGATGACTGGTCGTGTGGTGCAGTATTGGTGTCGTGTGGTACGGTAGTGGTGGGCGTGTGGTACAGTATTGGTGTCGTGCGGTACAGTATTGGTGTCGTGTGGTACAGTATTAGTGTGTCGTGTGGTAGTATTAGTGACGTGTGAGTACAGTATTAGTGTCGTGTGGTGCAGTGTTAATTGATAGTGTAGTACAGTATTGGTGTCGTGTAGTACGGTGTTGGTGTGGTACAATATTAGTGTCGTGTATTGGGGAAGTATTAATTAATAGTGTAACACAGTATTAGTGACGTACAGTATAGTGACGTGTGGTACAGTATTAATTGTCGTGTGGTACAGTATTAGTGTCGTGTAATACAGTATTAGTGATGTGTAGTACGGTATTGGTGACGTGTAGTACAGTATTAGTGTCGTGTGGTATAGTATTAGTGTCGTGCGGAACAGTATTGGTGTCGTGTACAGTATTAGTGTCGTGTAGTACAGTATTAGTGTCGTGTAATACAGTATTTAGTGTCGTTGCGGTGCAGTATTGAATGGAATGTAGTACTGATATTGGTGTCGTCGTTACAGTATTAGTGTCGTGTGGTACAGTATTAGTGACGTGTGCAGTATTGGTGTCGTGTATTACTAACGTGAATTGATAGTGTGGTACATTATTGGTGTCGTGGCAATGCAGTGTTAGTGGGTATTGGTACGGTATTGGTGTCGTGTGAGGCGTATTGGTGTCGTTAGCATTTTGATATTAGTGTCGTGTGTGCAGTATTGGTGACGTGTAGTACGGTATTAGTGTCGTGTGGTACAGTATTAGTGTCGTGTGGTTTTAGTCTATTGGTGTCGTGGCAATACAGTATTAGTGTCGTGCGGTGCAGTATTAGTGTCGTGTGGTATTGCAGTATTAGTGACGTGTAGTGCAGTATTAGTGACGTGTAGTACAGTATTAGTGACGTGGTACAGTATTAGTGTCGTGTGTGGTACAGTATTAGTGTCATTGTAGTGCAGTATTAGTGACGTGTGGTACGATATTATTAGTGGCCGTGGTAATTTTGATATTAGTGTCGTGGCCAGTACGGTGTTGGTGACGTGTAGCACAGTATTGGTGTCGTGCGGTGCAGTAGTGTCGTGTAGTACAGTATTAGTGTCGTGCGGTACAGTATTAGTGTGTGGTACAGTATTAGTGACGTGTAGTACGGTATTGGTGTCGTGTTAATTTGCAGTATTAGTGTCGTGTAGTACAGTGTTAGTGACGTGTAGCACAGTATTAGTGTCGTGTGGTACAGTATTAGTGTCGTGGCTGATATTAGTGTCGTGGCACAGTATTAGTGTCGTGCGGTACAGTATTAGTGTCATTAATAGTACAGTGTTAGTGACGTATGGCACAGTGGTGGCGTAGTACGGTATTATTAGTGTCTCGTGTGGTACGGTATTAGTGACGTGTGGTACGGTATTGGTGTCGTGTGGTACAGTATTCATTAGTGTCGTCAGTACGGTATTAGTGTCGTGTATTTTAGTATTAGTATCTTTGATGCAGTATTAGTGTCGTGTGGTACGATATTAGTGTGTGTGGTACAGTATTGAGCTGACGTGTGGTGCGACAGTAGTGTCGTGTAGTACAGTATTAGTGTCGTCTGTAGTACAGTATTAGTGACGTGTAGTACGATATTAGTCTGTCGTGTAGTACGATATTGAGTGTCGTGTGGCTGATATTTATTAGTGTCGTGTGGTACCCGTATTAGTGTCGTCAGTGAAGCTATTAGTGACGTTATTATTAATTGATAAATGTAGTACAGTAAAGTGACGTGTAGTACGTATTGGTGTCGTGTGGTGATGTTAGTGATAGTCGGTACAGTATTAGTGGGCGTGTGTACGGTATTGGTGATGGTGTGGTACGGTATTGGTGTCGTGTGAGTACGGTATTAGTGTCGTGTAATTCTGAGTATTGGTCGTGTAGTACAGTATTGGTGACGCGGTATGGTACAGTATTGGTGTCGTGGTGCAGTATTGAATTGTCGTCAATTGCAATTGACTAGTGACGTGTAATGCAAATGTGGTATTCGTGTGGTACAGTATTGGTGTCGTGTGGTACAATTAGTGTCATTGTAGTACAGTATTAGTGTCGTGTAGTACAGTATTAGTGTCGTTTAGTACCGTATTAGTGTCGTGCGGTACAGTATTAGTGTCGTGTGGTATTAGTGACGTGTGGTACGGTATTGGTGTGTTGTGGTACAGTGTTGGTGACGTGTGGTATTATTGGTGTAGTACAGTATTGGTGTGTGTATTGCAGTATTAGTGACGTGTGGTACAGTATTAGTGTCGTGTAGTACAGTAGTGTCGTCCAGTACAGTATTAGTGTCGTGTAGTACGGTATTAGTATCTGCATTACAGTATTAGTGTCGTGTAGTACAATGTGGTGTCGTGTAGTACAGTATTAGTGACGTGTAGTACACAATATTAGTGTCGTGTAGTACAGTATTAGTGTCGTCCAGTACGGTATTAGTGACGTGTAGTACAGTATTAAATATCTACGGTACAATATTGATATTGATATTAGTGTCAGTGTATTGATGTCGTTTAGTACAGTATTGGTGTCGTGCGGGCGTATTAGTGTCGTGTGGTACAGTATTAGTGACGTGTGGTACAGTATTAGTGTCGTGTAGTACGGTATTAGTGTCGTGTAGTACAGTATTAGTGACGTGTATTGCAGTATTAGTGTCGTGTAGTACGGTATTGAATAGTAGTGTAGTACTATTGAGTGGTCGTAATAGTACAGTATTAGTGTCGTGCCGGTACAGTATTAGAGTGATAGATGTAGTACAGTATTAGTGACGTGTAGTACAGTATTAGTGTCGTGTAGTACGGTTTTGATTATCGTGTGGTACAGTATTAGTGTCGTGTGGTACAAAGGTGTCGTGTAGTACAGTATTGGTGATTTTATTATTAGTGTCGTGTGGTAATAGTGGCGTGCAGTATTGGTGTGGGTGTGTGCAGAGGTAGTGCAGTTTGATATTAGTGTCGTGTAATTACAGTATTAGTGACGTGTAGTACAGTATTAGTGACGTGTAGTACAGTATTAGTGACGTGTAGTGCAGTATTAGTCGTATGTGGTACAGTATTAGTGTCGTGTAGTACAGTATTAGTGTAGTACTGTATTAGTGTCGAGTACAGTATTAGTGTCGTGTGGTACAGTATTAGTGACGTGTAGCACAGTATTAGTGTCGTCGGTACAGTATTGGGTAATAAATTAGTGGTACAGTATTATAGTGTCGTCTTGGTGCAGTATTAGTGTCGTGTAGTACAGTATTAGTGGCGTGTGGTACAGTATTAGTGTCGTTATGGTACAGTCATTAGTGTCGTGTAGTACAGTGTTAGTGACGTGTAGCACAGTATTAGTGTCGTGTAGTACAGTATTAGTGTCGTGTATTGATTTAGTGTCGTGTAGTACAGTATTAGTGTCGTGCAGTACAGTATTAGTGTCGTGTAATGCAGTGTTGGTGACGTGGACAGTATTAGTGACGTGTGGTACAGTATTAGTGTCGTGTAGTAAGTATTAGTGACGTGTAGTACAGTATTAGTGTCGTGTAGTACAGTATTAGTGTCGTGTAGTACAGTATTAGTGTCGTGTAGTACAGTATTAGTGTCGTGTAGTACAGTATTAGTGTCGTGTAGTACAGTATTAGTGTCGTGTAGTACAGTATTAGTGACGTGTAGTACAGTATTAGTGTCGTGTAGTACAGTATTAGTGTCGTGTAGTACAGTATTGGGCGTGTAGTACAGTATTAGTGTCGTGTAGTACAGTATTAGTTAGTGGTAATTACAGTATTAGTGTCGTGTAGTACAGTATTAGTGTCGTCCAGTAGTATTAGTGACGTGTAATTACAGTATTAGTGTCGTGTAGTACAGTATTAGTGACGTAGTACAGTATTAGTGTCGTCAGTGCAGTATTAGTGTCGTGTAGTACTAGCATTAGTGACGTGTAGCAACAGCATTAGTGTCGTGTAGTACAGGTTATGACGTACTACAGTGTTACGCGTCGTGTAGTGCAGCACAGTTTCTGCGTAGCGCCACAGTAATAAGGGGTCGTGTAGCAATAGCATAGTGTCGTGCAGCACAGCACAGCGGTCGTAGCATTGGCATTAGTGTTCGTGTGTAGCACAGCATTAGTGTCGTGTAGCACAGCATTAGTGACGTGTAGTACAGTATTAGTGTCGTGTAGTAACAGCATTAGTGACGTGTAGTACAGCATAGTGTCGTGTAGTGCAGCATAGGTGATTGTAGTACAGCATTAGTGCCGTGTGAAAATAGCATTAAAGGGGATGTGTAGTACAGCATTAGTGTCGTGTAGCAAGGCATAGTGACGTGTAGCACAGTATTAGTGCTGTGTAGCATGGTGTGGCTAGTGTCGTGTAGTACAGCTATTAGTAGACGTAGCACAGCATTAGTGTAGCACAGCATTTAAATGTGCAGCAGCATATAGTCGCAGCACAGCATTAGTGCAGCACAGCATCAGTGTCGTGCAGCACAGCAATAGCGTCGCAGCACAGCATTAGTGTGCAATACAGTATTAGGTAAGCCGTGTATATGTTAATAGTGCAAGCCGTATAAGCACAGCAATAGTGTGTAGCACACAGCATAGTAGTCGTGTAGTACAGCATCATGCGTCGTAGTACAGCATTAGTGACGTGTACAGACATAGTGACGTGTAAAGCACAGTACAGCAGCACAGCATTAGTGATGTAGTATAGCAGTACAGCATAGTGTCGTAAACAGCATGTGTAGTACAGCATTAGTGACGTGTAGCACAGCATTAGTGCCCGTGTAGCACAGCATTAGTGTCAGTAGCACAGCATAGTGACGTGTAGCGCAGCATTAGTGTCGCAGTACAGCATTGTGCCCAGTAGCAACAGCACAGTCGTGGCAATATGTTAATAGTGTCGTGCGGTACAGCATTAGCGTGACGTGTAATAAGGCATTAGTGACGTAGTACAGTATTAGTGTCGTGTAGTACACATTAGTGTCGTAAAGGTATTAGTGACGTGTAGTGGCAGCATTAGTGTCGTGTAGCACAGCATTAGTGTCGTGGCAACAGCATTAGACGTGTAGCACAGCATTAGTGTCGTGTGGCACAGCATTAGTGACGGGAAGTACAGTATTAGTAAGCGTAGCACAAAGAGCGTGTCGTGGCACAGCATTAGTGATGTAGCAAGGGCATTAGTGTCGTGTAGGCAGTATTAGTGGCTGTGGTACAGTATTAGTGTCGTGGTACAGCATTAGTGCCGTGGTACAGCATTAGCGGACGTGTAGCACAGCATTGCGTCGTGCGGCAGCATTAGCGGACGCGGTACAGCATTGGGGTGTCGCAGTACAGCACAGTGCGCGTCGTGTGGCAGCATTAGTGTCGTGTGGTACAGCATTAGGCGTGCCGTGTGGCGCTGGTGCATTAGCGTCGTGTAGCAGCATTAGTGTCGTGTAGCACAGCATGGTGCGTCGTAGCACAGCATTAGTGTCGTGTAGCAGTACAGCGTCGTGTGGCACAGCACATTGAAAGTGACATATAGCATGTATTGAAGTGCCGTGTAGCGCTGGCATTAGTGTCGTGTAGTACAGTATTAGTGTCGTGTAATACAGTATTAGTTTCGTGTAGTACAACAGGTCTGCGGCAGTAAGTTGTATCTTTAAAATAAACTGTAAATATAAAATCACTAGTATAATGTAAATGGAAAATATATAAACAGATATATCTAGGAGTACAATAATCCCCTGTAGTGTAAATAAAATAAAAAATAAAATAAAAATACTTAATTTAATTATTTACACCAAATCAACATACAATAATGCTATTTTATAAACTGTAAGTCGCCAGGAATAATGGAAAATAATTACATTTTAAACATTCGTCTGCCGTGTCGGGGATGGCTCTCGCATCTCCGGGACACTTTAGTTGTTGACACACGGATACATTGTCGCATCTCGCTCCGTATTCCGCTATGGTTGTTGAGAGAAACTTAAGTGTACAGTTCCCCAGCAAATGTGTTAAGCTGGATTCTCTGGATTAGATTAGTATAGGTTCGGTTCGGGGTTAAGTTAGGTTAGGTATATTCTGCTTTTGGTGAACACTGACATTTTCTGAAATATTACAACACTGGGGTTGGTAAAAGATATTACTATCGTTCCATGAGAGGCAGGAGTGGAGGAGGAGGAAGGAATAGAGGAGGTGTTTACGGAGATAACGAGGCCATCTTGAGGGTAAAGCGGAACTCTGCGTTGTATTTCATGATACTTTTCACTTCACACTTAAACACCATTGAACTTACGTAAATAGATCCAATAACATAAGGCCATGTCCCCGAGTTGGTGTTCAGGGATAGAGAAAATACTAAAAAAAATTATTGAATAACAGACAAAAACTGTGGAAAATACAGAAGAGGTTTAGTCCGAGCGACTTTTGTTTATCCCACGCAGATCGAGAAATGACGTCAGGACCTAACTCCGACTCTTTAAGTAGACAGCTCAGGCTCTCAGTGCGACGAAATATGGGATCAAAAGTCAAACAGTAGAGATATTAGGTTATTTATAGTTCTGGAATAAAATTCATTTATTGACGATTCAAAATCAGTCTGTATACAAACGACAAGAAACAGTCCGTTGCACTGCGGGGCTTCAGGCTAAGATAGGATGGGTGGATGTTCTCGGCGCTTCAACAACTTCGATGGGTGAACTCTAGTCCATACATGAGTCATCAACTATTAGTACCTGCGAGAGTTGCTGTATCACTTTATATGGAGGTCAAATAATTACTTAATCCTCCGCCGCTACAATTAAAAATAAATTATCTGTTAACTTTCCGATTTATCAAAGATTCAACAAAATTAAAGAAAGACACGTAGATATAGTGTGACTCCATAATATACTGTATATACTGTTGTACAGGTGGTCTAAGAGTCTTGGTATCACATGACGCCACTTGGGACACACATTGTTGACAAGTTTTTTACCACCAACAACAGAAAACATCGTACGGCCGACAACACTAAATTTCGCCAACTGGTGGTGTTGTATTGTGATCATGGTGTTAATGGTGGGGTACTGGTGGTGGGTGTGTAGTGATGTGCTGAGGTTGTGGTGCCTAGGTTATGGTGTTTGTTAAGGTTATGGTGTTGTGTTGTGATTACGGTGGTGGTGTAAGAGACGAACAAATTAGTGTAAGGGCTGAGTGGTAGTGTTGTATCATTGGTTCATTCAGGTGGAAAAATAAAATGGGGAGTGACGTCAGTTGTTTACATAAGGGAGGGACAGAGGTGAGTTGGTTAGGTTAGGTTAGGTTATGTAAATGAACGTGAGAGTGTGTGACTTTCATCTGTGGCTCATATGTGTCTCACTCTGTACACATTATGAGCTCCAGTTGTGAGTTTGAGTGTAGCTGAGGTGTCGGGTGTACCACCGGCTGCGTAGAGTTTGTAAATACCGCGTAGATATACAGTACAGACGGGTGGCGTTAGTGCAGCACATCTTTACATAATGAATCAACCAAAGATACAGAGTTTAGTTTGATCTTAAATTTATAATAACTGTAAACCACGAGGGAGATGTTGTCTAACCAAGAGGAAATAATAATAATAATAAAGTTCAGTAATAAATCTTGAACATGATATAAGGTACATCAACGGTCGTACGTAACCTGCGTAATCACAACTGATGGTACAGTGTTGCATGGTGGTACAGTGTGGCATGGTGGTACAGCGTAGTACAGCTCACCTTCAGCTTCCATCGCCAAACAGTCACACCAGGTCAGACTGTACCCAGGATGGTCGTACATACAGTCTTAAAAACAACTGACGAATAAACAGACGCCATTTGTCTTCATATTTGTCACCAGACCGAACCCAGTTACATCAATTTACCCTACCCTACCCTACCCTACCCTACCCTAACCTGCCCTAGTCTACTCTACCCTACCCTACCCTACTCTACCCTCATCTAATTCTACCACTTCATCCCTACCATAACCTACCCTACCCTACTCTCACCTAGTCTACCCCACCTAGTATTGCCTCACACACCAGCCGTCTTCTCATGCGTGTTCACCCATCGTGTCATCACTAGTACATTATAGTCTCCCCCGCTGGTCATCGGGAGTCAGTTATTAGTGGTGAGTCTTGTGTCTGTTCGGTCCTTCCTTATGTGTAGTCATGTCAGGCGGCCGATGTAAGCGAGATGATAAAGTGTGGAAAAAGTCTCGGGATTCTCGATCACATTCCCCAAGTGAGTCACGACCAGAGTCAAGGTTTAACATCAACGTCCTTAGTTATTAATGACAGGAACAAAAGCCCTAACCTTCAGTTTATCGATCTCATCCTCCAGCTGAGAGTCGACGGAGATCATCTTCTTGAGAGCCTCCTCGACGAAGCCCATCCTGCCATAGAGCTGTGAGTGGTCCTTCTTTTGCATGAGGGCGTCGAAGATCCTCCAGAGGGCGCGGGTGATCATGCGATGGCCATCATGCACTTGAAGCTCTATAGGTGCCACGCCGTACCTCCTGACGTCGTTCCTGGCTGAGCTGCCGTACCTCTTGTTGGAGACTCGCTCTACTGACACTTCATTAGTGGCGTCTAAGGGTCTTGCCAGGTTCTTTTGTGCTGCCGCCACACCTAACACAAACACCAGCGTCGCCGCCCACCTGTACAAACTAGTCAGGTTGAAGCGCATTGTGGAGGACGATGAAGCTGAGGTGGTGGTGAGGTCACAAGGCCACGATACTTCTTGTTTTTGTGACCTGAAATAAGCAACACCAATATTAGTTCAGCTCAATCTGTTATCATTCAAATAATTACATCAAAACAAGAACAAAAAGTAGATTTCTTAGGTCATAACTCCTTGGAAAGTATAAATTGCTCCCATAGCCAGCACTGCCTGCCTGTTACAGGACACTGTATACAACCCCTCACGAAGCATCAAGAGAATGGAGAGGAATGCAGTAGTGGAGTCCGTCATGTTGAGGAGGAATGCTAGGACTTCAACCCTGGACATTACCAGCTCATGAAGGTCAAACTACAGAGAATTAACTGGAAGGAAATCCTAAAAGAGGAGTTAGACAGACGAATCAATGCAAGACTTCATGTAAATCCTCGAGTTAACAGTAGAGGAATGTATAGTATGCCCCGGAGGTGAAGGAAGAGAGGGAATAATAGCAGGTGGGTGAAGCACAGATCTAGGGAAGGAAGAGAAAAATACCAGATGTGGAAGAAATACCGGATCACAGGGGCCATGCAGATCATGTAGTATACAAAAGAACCTTAAATGTGGCCAATCAGAAAATTTAGATCAGCCAAACGGCACTTCCAGATGAAACTAGCCCAAAATATTAAGAGAGATCTAAGTCCATTTATGAGTATGTCAGGAGTAATATGAACACCAAGGATACTGTCGGCCCTGGAGGATGACAGACAAACAGCTGATACCTTAAATGAGTACATGTAATTTGCATCGGTATTCACACAAGAGGCAATGGATAACATGCCAGTACCTACGAGAATGTATTTCTCAAGGGAGATAGCAATTACAGATGACATCATTAAAAGAAAAGTAGTTACAGTAGCTTGGAAGAATCCAAAGCCCCTGGAGTGGACGGAGCACAGACCACAGGAGGTGTTAAACGAGATTTTTCCCCACTAAGACTCTTATTTAGGAAATCCTTGGATCAAGGTAAAGCGCCGAGAGACTGGAAATCATCCAACGTCACCCCAGTATACAAGAAGGGCAGGAAAATTGCAGCAGAAAACTGCAGGCATATCAGCCTAACATCACACATCACAAATTCTGAGGGACACTATCTTAACACCTGACCGAGTACAGTCTTATCAACGCATCACAACTGGTTTCTGGGAGAGAAAATTTGCCTGACAAACTTATTCACGTTCCTTGAAATAGTAACAGGCTACGTGTACCAAGGCTTATCAGTGGATGTGTTGTAAGCGATTTTCTTCGAGGCGTTAGACAAAGTCCCACATGCACGAATAGCCTCTAAAATACAGGCACACGGCATCACAGGAAAATTTTTGACATGAATTAACAACTGGCTGGAAGACAGACAACAAAGATTGGTAATACATGGTGTACATTCTGAGGAAAGGTTCTGGTTGAGACCAGGCTGCTCTATATTTGACCCACCCTGTTTGTGATCTAAGTAAATGACATAGATGAAAACATTGTCAAGTTTGTGGACGATACAAAGATAAGAAGTCATGGCGATGTCGCAACAATGCAGGAACACTGGCATGATCTGTTCAAATGGTCTCGAGGCTGGCAAATGCTCTTTAGCATTACCAAATGCAAGACCCTACGCGTAAGGTACAACAACCTTGATCACAACTATTGTGTTAATAACACTTCCCTGGATACTGTCGATAAGGAGAAAGATCTCGGCGTTGTGATAGATCAGTCAATGAAGGTGACGCAGTGAGGAAAGCAAACCTATATTTGGGAATTATAAAGCAAACCTTTGAATACAAAGATAGGATAATACCCCTTCAACTGTACAAAATCTCAAGTTCGTCCCAGTCTGAATTACTGTATACAGGCATGGAAACCCTACCTCCAGAAAGACTAACATCCCGAGAAAAGGTGCAACACAGAGCCACTACGATGATTCCTGAACTATGTCATCTCGATTATCCCAGTAGACTGAAGGCCTTAGGACTAACAACGCTACAGACAGCGCAACAATAGGGCAGATCTCCTTAAAACATTCTAAATCCTGAAAGTGATGGAAAACGTGAACCCGGGACATATGTTTGTGATGTCCCGCACCACCAACACGAGAGGACATAACTACAAGCTCACCAAGTTATCATGCAGAACGAACATATGGAAATATTTCTTCACACAGAGGCTGGTAGACCAAGGGAAAGGTCTACCATCCCAAGCAGTGGAATTATTAACAGTACTGGACTTCAATATAGTCCGTGACAAAATTATCAAGAACAATGGAGGGATCCTACACTGGCCACATTCCCTCGGCATGACCACTTCTAGTGGGTGGCCACTGGTTAAATTTGGTAAATATCCATCCAGCAACAGTTTGAATATTTCTTTAGTTTAGGACATCAAGACAGGTAACATCACCCTTGACAGGTAACAACACCCTAGACAGGTAACATCACCCTAGGCAGGTAACAACACCCTAGACAGGTAACAACACCCTAGACAGGTAACAACACCACGGGACAGGTAACAACACCCTTGACAGGTAACAACACCCTTGACAGGTAACAACACCCTTGACAGGTAACAACACCCTATACAGGTAACATCACCCTTGACAGGTAACATCACCCTAGACAGGTAACAACACCCTTGACAGGTAACAACACCCTAGACAGGTAACAACACCCTAGACAGGTAACAACACCAGACACAGGTAACAACACCCTTGACAGGTAACATCACCTTGACAGGTAACAACACCCTTGACAGGTAACAACACCCTAGACAGGTAACAACACCCTAGACAGGTAACATCACCCTAGACAGGTAACACCCTAGACAGGTAACATCACCCTGACAGGTAACAACACCGCTGTAGACAGGTAACAACACCCTAGACAGGTAACATCACCCTTGACAGGTAACATCACCCCAGACAGGTAACAACACCCTTGACAGGTAACAACCCCTAGACAGGTAACAACACCCTTGACAGGTAACAACACCCAGACAGGTAACATCACCCTGACAGGTAACATCACCCTAGACAGGTAACAACACCTTGACAGGTAACAACACCCTAGACAGGTAACAACACCCTTGACAGGTGTAACAACACCCTAGACAGGTAACAACACCCTAGACAGGTAACAACACCCTTGGACAGGTAACAACACCCAGACAGGTAACAACACCCTAGACAGGTAACATCACCCTTGACAGGTAACAACACCCTAGACAGGTAACATCACCCTTGACAGGTAACAACACCCTTGGCAGGTAACATCACCCTAGACAGGTAACAACACCCTAGACAGGTAACAACACCCAGACAGGTAACATCACCCTTGACAGGTAACATCACCCCAGACAGGTAACAACACCCTTGACAGGTAACAACACCCTAGACAGGTAACAACACCCTTGACAGGTAACATCACCCTAGACAGGTAACAACACCCTAGACAGGTAACAACACCTTGGACAGGTACAACACCCTAGACAGGTAACAACACCCTAGACAGGTAACATCACCCTTGACAGGTAACAACACCTCAGACAGGTAACAACACCCTAGACAGGTAACAACACCCTTGACAGGTAACATCACCCCAGACAGGTAACAACACCCTTGGACAGGTAACAACACCTCAGACAGGTAACAACACCCTAGACAGGTAACATCACCCCAGACAGGTAACAACACCCCAGACAGGTAACATCACCCTTGACAGGTAACAACACCCTAGACAGGTAACAACACCCTAGACAGGTAACAACACCCCAGACAGGTAACATCACCCTGACAGGTAACAACACCCTAGACAGGTAAACACACCCAGACAGGTAACATCACCCTGACAGGTAACATCACCCTAGACAGGTAACAACACCTTGACAGGTAACAACACCAGACAGGTACAACACCCTAGACAGGTAACATCACCCTAGACAGGTAACAACACCCTTGACAGGTAACATCACCAGACAGGTAACAGCACCCTAGACAGGTAACAACACGCTGACAGGTAACAACACCCTGGACAGGTAACAACACCCTTGACAGGTAACAACACCCTTGACAGGTAACAACACCCTAGACAGGTAACAACACCCTTGACAGGTAACAACACCCTAGACAGGTAACAACACCCTAGACAGGTAACAACACCCTAGACAGGTAACAACAACCTGGAAAACATCACCCTGACAGTTAACAACACCCTAGACAGGTAACAACACCCTTGACAGGTAACAACACCCTTGACAGGTAACAACACCCTAGAGGTAACAACACCCTCAGACAGGTAACAACACCCCTAGAGAGGTAACAACACCCTAGACAGGTAACAACACCCTTGGACAGGTAACAACACCCTTGACAGGTAACAACACCCTAGAGAGGTAACAACACCCTTGACAGGTAACAACACCCAAGAGAGGTAACAACACCTTGACAGGTAACATCACCCTAGAGAGGTAACAACACCCTGACAGGGTAACATCACCCTAGACAGGTAACAACACCCTGACAGGTAACAACCCCTGGACAGGTAACAACACCCTAGACAGGTAACATCACCCTAGACAGGTAACAACACCCTTGACAGGTAACACCCTGGACAGGTAACAACACCCCTGGACATAACAACACCCTGGACAGGTAACAACACCCTGGACAGGTAACAACACCCAAGAGAGGTAACAACACCCCAGAGAGGTAACAACACCCTTGACAGGTAACAACACCCTTGACAGGTAACAACACCCTTGACAGGTAACAACACCCTGACAGGTAACAACACCCTAGACAGGTAACAACACCCTAGACAGGTAACAACACCCTTGGACAGGTAACAACACCCTTGACAGGTAACATCACCCTAGAGAGGGAACAACACCCTAGGAGGTAACAACACCCTTGACAGGTAACAACACCCCTTGACAGGTAACAACACCTTGACAGGTAACAACACCCTAGAGAGGTAACAACACCCTAGACAGGTAACAACACCCTAGACAGGTAACAACACCCTAGACAGGTAACAACACCCTAGACAGGTAACAACACCCTTGACAGGTAACAACAACTAGACAGGTAACAACACCCTAGACAGGTAACAACACCCTAGACAGGTAACAACACCCTGACAGGTAACAACACCCTAGACAGGTAACAAACGACAGGTAACAACACCCTAGAGAGGTAACAACACCCTAGACAGGTAACAACACCCTTGACAGTAACAACACCCTGACAGGTAACAACACCTAGACAGGTAACAACACCCTAGACAGGTAACAACACCCTAGACAGGTAACAACACCCTTGACAGGTAACAACACCTCAGACAGGTAACAACACCCTAGACAGGTAACAACACCCTAGACAGGTAACAACACCCTGACAGGTAACAACACCCTTGACAGGTAACAACACCCTGACAGGCAACACCCTAGAGGGACACCAGGTAACAACACCCTGGACAGGTAACAACACCCTAGACAGGTAACAACACCCTAGACAGGTAACAACACCCTAGACAGGTAACAACACCCTTGACAGGTAACAACACCCTAGACAGGTAACAACACCCTAGACAGGTAACACCTCAGACAGGTAACAACACCCTAGACAGGTAACAACACCCTTGACAGGTAACAACACCCTTGACAGGTAACAACACCCTAGACAGGTAACAACACCCTAGACAGGTAACAACACCCTAGACAGGTAACAACACCCTAGACAGGTAACAACACCCCTAGACAGGTAACAAACCCTTTGACAGGTAACAACACCCTAGAGAGGTAACAACACCCTAGACAGGTAACAACACCCTAGACAGGTAACAACACCTAGACAGGTAACAACACCCTAGACAGGTAACAACACCCTAGACAGGTAACAACACCCCAGACAGGTAACAACACCCTAGACAGGTAACAACACCTCAGACAGGTAACAACACCCTAGACAGGTAACAACACCCTAGACAGGTAACAACACCCTGACAGGTAACAACACCCTAGAGAGGGTAACAACACCCTAGACAGGTAACAACACCCTAGACAGGTAACAACACCCTAGACAGGTAACAACACCCTTGACAGGTAACAACACCTAGACAGGTAACAACACCCTAGACAGGTAACAACACCCTAGACAGGTAACAACACCCTTGACAGGTAACAACACCCTTGACAGGTACAACACCTTGACAGGTAACAACACCCTAGAGAGGTAACAACACCCTAGACAGGTAACAACACCCTTGACAGGTAACAACACCCTAGACAGGTAACAAACCCTAGAGAGGTAACAACACCCTAGACAGGTAACAACACCTTGACAGGTAACAACACCCTGACAGGTAACAACACCCCAGACAGGTAACAACCCCTAGACAGGTAACAACACCCTAGACAGGTGAACAACACCCTTGACAGGTAACAACACTTGGACAGGTAACAACACCCTAGACAGGTAACAACACCCTAGACAGGTAACAAAACCCTAGACAGGTAACATCACCTCAGAGAGGTAACAACACCCCAGAGAGGTAACAACACCCTTGACAGGTAACAACACCCTTGACAGTAACAACACCCTGGACAGGTAACAACACCTAGACAGGTAACATCACCCTAGACAGGTAACAACACCCTTGACAGGTAACAACACCCTAGACAGGTAACATCACCCTAGAGAGGTAACAACACCCTAGACAGGTAACATCACCCTAGACAGGTAACAACACCCTTGACAGGTAACAACACCCTAGACAGGTAACATCACCCTAGAGAGGTAACAACACCCAGACAGGTAACAACACCCTAGACAGGTAACATCACCCTAGACAGGTAACAACACCCTTGACAAGGTAACAACACCTTGACAGGTAACAAACACCCTAGACAGGTAACAACACCCTTGACAGGTAACAACACCCTAGACAGGTAACAACACCCCAGGACAGGTAACAACACTCTAGACAGGTAACAACACTGACAGGCAACACCCTTTGACAGGTAACAACACCCTAGACAGGTACAACACCTTGGACAGGTAACAACACCCTAGACAGGTAACAACACCCTAGACAGGTAACATCACCCTAGAGAGGTAACACCCTTGACAGGTAACATCACCCCTAGACAGGTAACAACACCCTAGACAGGTAACAACACCCTTGACAGGTAACAACACCCTAGACAGGCACCCTAGACAGGTAACAACACCCTAGACAGGTAACAACACCCTAGAGAGGTAACAACACCCTAGAGAGGTAACAACACCCTTGACAGGTAACAACACCCTAGACAGGTAACAACACCCTAGACAGGTAACAACACCTTGGACAGGTAACATCACCCTAGAGAGGTAACAACACCCTTGACAGGTAACATCACCAGACAGGTAACAACACCCCAGACAGGTAACAACACCCCTTGACAGGTAACAACACCCTAGAGAGGTAACAACACCCTTGACAGGTAACAACACCCTTGACAGGTAACATCACCCTAGACAGGTACAACACTTGGACAGGTAACAACACTTGACAGGTAACAACACCCCTGACAGGTAACAACACCCTGGACAGGTAACAACACCCTGGACAGGTAACAACACCCAAGAGAGGTAACAACACCCTAGAGAGGTAACAACACCCTTGACAGGTAACAACACCCTTGGACAGGGTAACAACACCCTTGACAGGTAACAACACCCTTGGACAGGTAACAACACCCTGGACAGGTAACAACACCCTGGACAGGTAACAACACCCAAGACAGGTAACAACACCCTAGAGAGGTAACAACACCCTTGACAGGTAACAACACCCTGACAGGTAACAACACCCAGGCAGGTAACATCACCTTGACAGGTAACATCACCCTAGAGAGGTAACAACACCCTGACAGGTAACAAACCCCTGACAGGTAACAACACCCTTGACAGGTAACAACACCCAGACGGGTAACAACACCCTTGACAGGTAACAACACCCTAGACAGGTAACACCTAGAGAGGTAACAACCTCTAGACAGGTAACAACACTTGACGGGTAACAACACCCTTGACAGGTAACAACACCCCTAGACAGGTAACAACACCCTTGACAGGTAAAACACCCTAGACAGGTAACAACACTTAGACAGGTAACATCACCCTAGACAGGTAACAACACCCTGGCAGGTAACATCACTAGAAGGTAACAACACCCTGAACTAACAACACCCTTGACAGGTAACACACCCTAGACAGGTAACATCACCCTAGACAGGTAACAACACCCTTGACAGGTAACAACACCCTGGACAGGTAACAACACCCTTGACAGGTAACAACACCCTGAGAGTGGACAACACCCTGGACAGGTAACAACACCCTAAGAGGTAACAACACCCTAGAGAGGTAACACCCTTGACAGGTAACAACACCCTTGACAGGTAACAACACCATGACAGGTAACCGACAGTACACCCTGGACAGTAACAACACTGGACAGGTAACAACACCCAAGAGAGGTAACAACACCTTAGAGAGTAACAACACCCTGGACAGGTAACAACACCCTTGACAGGTAACAACACTATGAGTAACATCACCCTTGACAGGTAACATCACCTAGACAGGTAACAACACCCTTGACAGGTAACAACACCTAGACAGGTAACAACACCCTAGACAGGTAACAACACTAGACGGTAACAACACCCTTGACAGGTAACAACACCCTAGACAGGTAACAACACCCTTGACGGTAACAACACCCTGAACGGGTAACAACACCCTAGACAGGTAACATCACCCTGAACAGGTAACAACACCCTGACAGGTAACATCACCCTTGACGGTAACAACCCTAGACAGGTAACAACACCCTAGACAGGTAACAACACCCTAGACAGGTAACATCACCCTTGACAGGTAACATCACCCTAGACAGGTAACAACACCCAAGAGAGTAACAACACCCTGAGCAGTAACAACACCCTTGACAGGTAACAACACCTAGACAGGTAACATCACCCTTGACAGGTAACAACACCCTAGACAGGTAACAACACCCCTTGACGGGTAACAACACCTAGACAGGTAACAACACCCTTGACAGGTAACAACACCTAGACGGTAACAACACCTAGACAGAGGTAACAACACCCTTGACAGGTAACAACACCCTAGACGGTACAACACCCTAGACAGGTAACATCACCCCTTGACAGGTAACAACACCTAGACAGGTAACATCACCCTTGACGGGTAACAACACCCTTGACAGGTAACATCACCTAGACAGGTAACAACACCCTTGACAGGTAACAACACCTGAACGGTAACAACACCCTTGACAGGTAACATCACCTAGACAGGTAACAACACCCTTGACAGGTAACAACACCTAGACAGGTAACAACACCCTTGACAGGTAACATCACCTAGACGGTAACAACACCTAGACGGGTAACAACACCCTTGACAGGTAACACTCAGACAGGTAACAACACCCTGGACAGGTAACAACACCTTGGACAGGTAACATCACCCTGACAGGTAACACACCTCACAGGTAACAACACCAGACAGGTAACATCACCTTAGACAGGTAACACACCCTAGACAGGTAACAACTACCTTGGACAGGTAACAACACCCTTTGCAGGTAACATCACCAGACAGAAATAACACCTAGACAGGTAAATAACATTGGACAGGTAACAACACCTTGACAGGTAACAACACTCAGACAGGTAACATCATCTAGACAGGTAAATATCACTAGAGGTATAACCTGACAGTTCACCCCTTGGACAGGTAACAACACCCAGACAGGTAACAATACCCCAGACAGGTAACAACTACCTGACAGGTAACATCACTCAGACAGGTAAAATTCAGACAGGTAATACCTTGGTTACTTGGACAGGTAACAATACTTGAGAGGTAACAACACCCTTGAGGTAACAATACTTTTGGCAGACATAATATTACTAGACAGGTACACATTTGACAGGTATAACACTTATAGGTAATGGGGTCTTTTTTAAATACTTGACAGGTAAGAGAGACCTGACAGGTAACAAAACTTTGACAGGGTCAACATTTACAGTACATTTTTGACAGAATAACACTCTTGACAAACATAACCTGACAGGTAACAACACCCTGACAGGTATCAACACCCCAGACAGGTAACATCACTTTGACAGGTAACAACACCCTAGGACAGGTAACAACACTTTTTAACAGGTAACAACACCCAAGAGAGGTAACAACACCTCAGACAGGTAACCTGTAGTAACAACACTTGACACAAATACCTTGACAGGAAATAACAGGTAACCCTAGACAGGTAACAATACTTTATGACAGGTCAGATAAATAACAATACCATAGACAGTAAATAAATACCAAGAGAGTAACAACTACTTAGACAGGTAAAACACTGCCTGACAGGTAACATCACCTAGACAGGTAACAATGCCTTTTGACAGGTAACAATACTCAAGAGAGGGTAACAATACTTGACAGGTAATAACGTTTTCGACAGGAAACAAAACTCAAGAGAGAGGTAACAACACCCAGACAGGTAACAACCTGACAGTACACACTTTGGACAGGGCACTCTCAGACAGACAGGCAACACCAAAGAGAGGTAACACTCAGACAGGTACAATACCTTGACAGGTAACAAATACTAAGAGAGGTAACAAACATTTAGACAGGTAACAACACCTTGACAGGTAACACACTAGACAGGTAACAACATTTTGACATAAAAATACCTCGACAGAATAACTACTTTGGACAGGAAAACACTTGGACAGGTAAATACTTTGACAGGTAACAACACTTTTGACAGGTAATAATACTTGACAGGTAATTCTTGACAGGTAACACTGGACAGGCAAATACCTGGACAGGTAAACACCCTGGACAAATACACCTGGACAGGTAACAACACCCTAGACAGGTAACAACACCCTAGACAGGTAACAACACCCTGGACAGGTAACAACACCCTGGACAGGTAACAACACCCTTGACAGGTAACAACACCCTGGACAGGTAGCAACACCCTAGACAGGTAACAACACCCTAGACAGGCAACAACACCCTTGACAGGTAACAACACCCTTGACAGGTAACAACACCCTTGACAGGTAACAATACCCTTGACAGGTAGCAACACCCTAGAGAGGTAACAACACCCTAGACAGGTAACAACACCCTAGACAGGTGACATCACCCTAGACAGGTGACATCACCTTTGACAAGTAACATCACCCTAGACAGGTAACACCACCCTAGACAGGAAACAACACACTTGACAGGTAACATCACCCTAGAGAGGTAACACCACCCTAGACAGGAAACAACACCCTAGACAGGTAACAACACCCTAGAGAGGTAACACCACCCTAGACAGGTAACAATACCCTTGACAGGTAACATCACCCTCGACAGACCATGTTCGGGAGGTCGACCCAGTGTGACGGTAAAGTTGCCGTAGAGAGGAAGACAAGAGTGGGCAGCGTGGGGGCTCTTGTGTTGTAAGTCACTTCACGCCGTGTGAGGAGGGGCCACCCTGGTAGCCGTGCGACGAGGGGGCCGCCCTGGTAGCCGTGCGACGAGGGGGCCGCCCTGGTAGCCGTGCGACGAGGGGGCCGCCCTGGTAGCCGTGCGACGAGGGGGCCGCCCTGGTAGCCGTGCGACGAGGGGGCCGCCCTGGTAGCCGTGCGACGAGGGGGCCGCCCTGGTAGCCGTGCGACGAGGGGGCCGCCCTGGTAGCCGTGCGACGAGGGGGCCGCCCTGGTAGCCGTGCGACGAGGGGGCCGCTCTGGTAGCCGTGCGACGAGGGGGCCGCCCTGGTAGCCGTGCGACGGGGCAGCTCTGGTAACCCGTCTTGACGAGGAGCCGCCCTGGTAGCCGTCTGCGACAGGGGGCCGCCCTGGTAACCGTGCGACGAAGGTGCCGCCCTGGCCTTCGTGCGACGAGGGGCCGCCCTGGTAGCCGTGCGACAGGGGAGCCGCCCTGGTATACCGATGCGACGAGGGAACCGCCTGTGGAGCGATGCGACGAGGGCCGCCTGGTAGCCGTGCGTGAGGGCCGCCCTATTAACCGATGCGACAGGGCCGCCCTGGTAGCCGTGCGACGAGGGGCCGCCCTGGTAGCCGATGCGACGAGGGGAGCCCGCCCTGGTAATACGTGCGACGAGGCCGCCTGGTAGCCGTGCGACGAAGGGAGCCGCCCTGGCCAGCCGATGCGGCGGGGGCCGCCCTGGTAGCCGATGCGACGAGGGCCGTCTGGTAGCAAATCGCGACAGGGGCCGCCCTGGTAGCCGTGCGACGGGGGCCGCCCACAGTAGCCGTGCGACCTAGAGCGGCCCGCCCTGATAACCGTGCGACCTAGAGCGCGCCCGCCCTGAGCCAACCGTGCGACCTGGGGGCCCGCCTGGTATCCGTGCGACTAGGGGCCACCGTATCCCTGCGACCTGAGGCCCACCCTGACCGTGCGACGATAAGGCCACCCTGGTATCCCGTGCGACCTAGGGCCACCCTGGTAACCGTGCGACGAGGGCCACCTGGTAGAGCGTGCGAGGAGGGGCGGTAGCCGTCGCGGGAAGGGGGCCACCCCTGTGAAGCGCTTACGTGCGGGGAGGGCCACCCCTGGTAGCCGTGCGAGGAGGGGCCACCCTGGTAGGCGTTCGACGAGGGCCACCCTGGTAGCCGTGCGACGAGGGGCCACCCCTGGTAGGCGTGTGGGGAGGGGCCACCCCTGGTAGCCGTGCGGGGAGGGGCCACCCCTGGTAGCCGTGCGGGGAGGGGCCACCCCTGGTAGCCGTGCGGGGAGGGGCCACCCCTGGTAGCCGTGCGGGGAGGGGCCACCCCTGGTAGCCGTGTGAGGAGGGGCCACCCCTGGTAGCCGTGTGAGGAGGGGCCACTCTGGTAGCCGTGTGAGGAGGGGCCACCCTGGTAGCCGTGTGGGGAGAGGCCACCCTGGTATTTAGGTTTATGTCTGTTTTCATCAGTTCACTTACAGTTTATGGCGAGTTTAATGTGTTAGATGATATATATTTCAGAGGAGGTGACGCTCTTTGTATATGCAAATGAGGGAACAAAACAGTAATGTCGGTCAAGGCTGTTGATTGATGGTGACAGTTCTTACCAAGTTGGGCAGAAAATATAGTGAGAAAGATATATTTACCAACGGGCTAGATCTTTTTCTGTGTGTGTGTGTGTGTGTGTGTGTGTGTGTGTGTGTGTGTGTGTGTGTGCTGAGTATAATTTGAATCTTGTCGTGGACAGCAGCAAGTTTAGTGTGCATCCCCTACTCCTGTGAACGGTAACACAAAAAGTAGAGGTGATAAAGGGTGTTTATCAAACTCCAGTAATTAGTATATTCCAGCGTTGAGTGATACAGAGTATTTCTAGTACATTGTATGTTTAGTTGTGTACATAGACGCTTGCTTAGTTACTAGATGCGAGGTGTGGATTCAGTATAATTAGGTCACCTGTATACCCGACAGAGATAAAGTGGTGTGCCATTAGACACACATTATGCCAGGACCAGTTCCTAAAACGTGAGGTACAGGGGATAGTTAGCTGTATATGGCAGGTGAGGTACAGGGGATAGTTAGCTCTGTATGTCAGGTGAGGTACAGGGGATAGTTAGTTGTATATGGCAGGTGAGGTACAGGGGATAGTTAGCTGTGTATGGCAGGTGAGGTACAGGGGATAGTTAGCTGTGTATGTCAGGTGAGGTACAGGGGATAGTTAGCTGTATATGGCAGGTGAGGTACAGGGGATAGTTAGCTGTGTATGGCAGGTGAGGTACAGGGGATAGTTAGCTGTATATGGCAGGTGAGGTACAGGGGATAGTTAGCTGTGTATGGCAGGTGAGGCACAGGATAAAGTTAGCTGTGTATGGCAGGTGAGGTACACAGGATAGTTGAATAAGATGGCAGGTGAGGCACAGGATAGTTAAGAGGTATGTCAGGTGAGGTAAAGGGATAAAGAATATATATGGCAGAGGCAGGGGATAAGAAGCAGTATATGGCAGGTGAGTGCACAGGGATAGTTAGCTGTGTGTGTCAAGGAGGTAAAGGATAGTTAGCTGTATGGCAGGAGGCACAGGGATAGTTAGCTGTGTATGGCAGGTGAGGCAGGGGATAAGCATGTGTGTCAGGTGAGAGGTAAAGGGATAGATAAGCAGGTGGAGGTACAGGGATAGTTAGCTGTGTATGTCAGGTGAGGTACAGGGATAGTAGCTGTATATGGCAGGTGAGGTACAGGGATAGTTAGCTGTATATGGCAGGAGGTACAGGGATAGTTAGCTGTATATGGCAGGTGAGTACAGGGATAGTTAGCTGTGTATGTCAGGTGAGGTAAAGGGATAGTTAGCTGTGTATTCTCAGGTGAGGTAAAGGATATTAGCTGTGTATGTCAGGAGGTAAAGGGAAGAATGTGTATGGCAGGTGAGGCACAGGGATAGTTAGCATGTATGGCAGGTGAGGTACAGGGATAGATTGTGTATGTCAGGAGGTAAAGGGATAGTTAGATGTATCTCAGGTGAGGTAAAGGGATAGTTAGCTGTGTATGTCAGGTGAAGGGGGATAGTTAACTATGTATGTCAGGGTGAGGTAAAGGAGAAGAATGTGTATGTCAGGTGAGGTACAGAGGGATAGTTATGTGTATGTCAGGTGAGGCACAGGGATAGTTAGCTGTGTATGTGAGGGTGAGGTAGGGATAGTTAACTGTGTGATGTCAGGTGAGTAAAGGGATGAAGTTAACTGTGTGTATGTCAGGTGAGGTACAGGGCATAGTTAGCTGTGTATGTCAGGTGAAGTAAAGGGATAGTTAGCTGTGTATGGAGGTGAGTACAAGGATAAGAAGGTGTATGTCAGGTGAGGTAAAGGGATAGAATTAACTGTGTATGTCAGGAGGTAAGGGGATAGTTAATTGTAGTTGTGTGAGGAAGGAGAAGCTAAGTGTATGTCAGGTGAGGTAAAGGAAGATAGTTAGCTGAGTGTCAGGTGAGGTACAGGGGATAAGTAGGCTGTGTATGCAGGTGAGTGTAAAGGGATAAAGAAGGTATGGCGGGTGAGGCACAGGGATAAGCTGGGTATGTGAAGGTACAGGGGATAGTTAGCTGTGTATGTCGGGGTGAGGGTAGGGGAGAAGAGTGTCAGGTAAGTACAGGGGATAGTTAGCTGTGTATGTCAGGTGAGGTACAGATAGTTAGCTGTGTATGTCAGGTGAGGTACAGGATAGTTAGTTGCATGGCGGTGAGGTATAGGGAGAAGTTGCTGTATGTCAGGTGAGGTACAGGGATAGTTGCTGTGTATGTCAGGTGAGGTAAAGGGGAGATAAAAGTGTCAGGTGAGTGTAAAGGAGAAGAAGCTGTGTATGTCAGGTGAGGTAAAGGGATAAGTAGCTGTGTATGTCAGGTGAGGTACAGGATAGTTGGATGTGTATGTCGAAGAGGTAAAGGGGATAGTTGACTGTGTATGTCAGGGTGAGGTACAGGATAGTTAATGTGTATGGCAGGTGAGGTACAGGGGATAATGTGTATGTCAGGTGAGGTAAAGGGATAGTTAACTGTGAGGTTGTGAGGTAAAGGAGAAGAAAGCAATGCTGGTGAGGTAAAGGGATAGTTAGCTGTATGTCAGGTGAGGTAAAGGGAATAGTGTGTATGTCAGGTGAGGTACAGGGGATAAGAAGGTGTATGTCAGGTGAGTGTGTAAGGGGATAGTTAGCTGTATGTCAGGTGAGGTAGATAGTTAGCTGTGTATGTCAGGTGAGGTAAAGGAGTGTTAAAATGTCAGGTGTAAAGGGATAGTTAACTGTGTGTCAGGTGAGGTAAAGGGATAAAGAAGCTGTGCAGGAGAGGTAAAGGGATAAGAAGTGTATGTCAGGTGAGGTACAGGGATAAAGAAGGTGTATGCAGGTGGAGGTAAAGGGAATAGCACTGTGTATGTCAGGTGAGTGTGTGTGGGATAGTTAGCTGTGTATTGTAAGAGGTAAAGGGGATAGTTAGCTGTTGTGTATGTCAGGTGAGGCTAAGGGATAGTTAGCTGTGTATGTCAGGTGAGGTAAAGGGATAGTTAGCTGTGTATGTCAGGTGAGGTAAAGGATAGTTAACTGTGTATGTCAGGTGAGGTAAAGGAGAAGAAGGCATGTCAGGTGAGGTAAAGATGGCAGGTGAGGAGATAAGCTGTGTATGGCGGTGAGGTACAGGATATTAGCTGTGTATGCAGTGGGTGAGGGCACAGGATAGTTAGCTGTGTATGTCAGTAGGTACAGGGATAGTTACTGTGTATGGCAGGTGAGGTACAGGGATAGTTAGCTGTAGTATGGCAGGTAAGGTAACAGGGAGGAAGAAGGTATGGCAGGTAAGGCACAGGGATAGTTAGCTGTGTATGGCAGGTGAGGCAGGATAGTTAGCTGTGTATGGCAAGGAGGTACAGGGATAAGCATTGTGTATGGCAGGTGAGGTCAGGATAGCTATTGTACAAGGTTAGGCACAGGGATAGTTAATGTGTGCTGGCAGGTGAGGCATTGGATAGTTAGCTGTTGCATGGTAGGTACAGGGATAGTACAGTGTATGGCAGGTTAGGCACAGGGATAGTTAGCTGTGTATGGCAGGTGAGGCAGGGATAGTTAGCTGTGTATGTCAGGTGAGGCACAGGATAGTTAACATGTGTGTATGGCAGGAGGGCTAGGGATATTAGCTGTGTATGGCAGGTGAGGTACAGGATATAGCTGTGCATGGCAGGTGAGTGCAAGAGGATAAGCATGTATGGCAGGTAAGGCACAGGATAGTTATGTGTGGCAGGCATAACAGGATAGTTAGTGTATGCAGGTGAGGTACAGATGGAAGAATGTGCAGCTAGAGGCACAGGATAAAGAATGGTATGGCAGGTGAGGCACATTGGATAAAGAAGGCATGGCAGGTGAGGTACAGGAGAAGAGCTGTGTATGCAGGTTAGGCACAGGATAAGTACTGTTGTATGGCAGGTAAGGCACAGGGGATAGCAAGTATGGCATGTATGGCAGGTGAGGCACAGGGTATAGTTGTGTATGCAAGTGAGGCACAGGATAGTTAGCTGTGTATGGCAGGTGAGGCAGGTATAAAGAAGTGGCAAGGAGGTACATAGGATAAGAATGTGTATGGCAGTGAGGTACAGGGTAGTTAATGTGTATATGAGGTACAGGGGATAGTTATTGTGTATGGCAGGTGAGGTACAGGATAGTTAGCTGTATGGCAGGTGGAGGTACAGGGGATAATGACAGGTATGGCAGTGAGGCACAGGGATAGTTATGTGTATGGGAGGTTGAGGCACAGGGGAGAAAGATGTGTATGAGGCAACAGGATAAAGAATGTGTATGGCAGGTGAGGCAAAGGGATAGTTAGTCAGTGTATGGCAGGGATAAAGAATGTGTATGGCAGGAAAGTGATGGCAGGTGTGTGATGAGCAAGGAGGCAGGGATAGTTAGCTGTGGGCAGGTGTGAGGCACAGGATAAAGAAGTAGGTATGGCAGAGGCAGGGAAGGTACATGGGTATGAGGTAAAGGGATAGTTAGCTGTGTGGCAGGTGAGGCACAGGGATAGTTAAGGCTGTATGTCAGGTGAGGTACAGGGATAGTTAGCTGTATGGCAGGTGGAGGTACAGGGGATAGTTAGCTGTGTATGGCAGGTTAGGATACAGGGATAGTTAGCTGTTGCATGGCAGGTAAGGCACAGGGATAGCTAATCTGATGAGGCATGTATGGCAGGTGAGGCACAGGCATAGTTAATGTGCATGAAGTGAGGCACAGGGATAGTTAGTGCATGGCAAGGAGGCACAGGGCATAGTAATGTGCATGGGAGGTAACAGGATGAAATAGTGCAGGCATGTGAGGCACAGGATAAGGTGTATGGCATGTATGGTGAGGCACAGGGTATAGATGTGTGTATGCAGGTGATAGGATGCAAGGTGTATGTAGTATGGCAGGTGAGGTACAGGTATAGAATTGTGTATGGGTAGGAGGTACAGGGATAGATGTGTATGGCAGAGGCACAGGTGAGGAAGCATTGCATGGTGAGATACAGGGACAGTTAGTCTGGCATGGCAGGTGAGGTACAGGGATAGTTAAGCGTACAGGAGGTACAGGATAGCAAGTGTATGGCAGGTGAGGCACAGGATAATGTGTATGGCTGAGGAGGCACAGGAGAAGTAGTGTGTATGGCAAGGAGGCACAGGGATAGTTAATGTGTATGGCAGGTAAGGTACAGGGGATAGCTAGCAGTGTGTGGCATGTATGGCAGGTGAGGCAGGGTATGGAAGATGTGTCTGGCAAGGAGGTACAGGATAGTTAGCAGTGTGGCAGGTGAGGCACAGATGATAGCATTGTGTATGGCAGGTGAGGCACAGGATAGTTGAATGCATGCAGGTGGCGTACAGGGGATAGTTAGCTGTGTATGGCAGGTGAGGCAGGGATAGTTACTGTGTATATCAGGTATGCACAGGATAGTTAATGTGTATGGCAGGTAAGGCACAGGATAGTTTACTGTATGTCAGGTGGTGGGCACAGGATAGTTAATGTGCATGGTAAGAGGCACAGGATAAAGACAGTATGAGGTAAGGCAAGGGGGATAAGAATGTGTATGGCAGGTGTACAGGGATAGTTAATGTGCATGGCAGAAGAGGGCAGGGATATAATGTGTGTAGGCAGGTGAGGGCAGGATAGCAGAATGTGTACAGGTAAGGCACAGGATAGTTAATGTATGTCAGGTAGGTACAGGGATAGAATGAGGGGTAGGTTAATGGCATACAGGGATAGAGGTAGAGGTACAGGTTATGATGGCAATGATAAAGAAGAAGCTGTGTATGGCAGGTAGGTACAGGGGATAGTTAGCGTATGGCAGGTAAGAGGCAGGACAGTGTGTAGCAGGTGAGGCACAGGATGAAGCATGTGTATAGTGAGGACAGGATAGTTGAAGGTATGGCAGGGATAAGAAGGTATGGCAGGTGAGGCACAGGGATAGTTAGCTGTGTATGGCAGGTGAGGTGCAGGGGATAGTTAGCTGTGTTGTGTATGGCAGGTGAGGGACAGGGGGATAGT
Source organism: Homarus americanus (assembly GCF_018991925.1). Classification (NCBI taxonomy): domain Eukaryota; kingdom Metazoa; phylum Arthropoda; class Malacostraca; order Decapoda; family Nephropidae; genus Homarus; species Homarus americanus. Next base: position 23,204 of record NW_024734691.1, on the reverse strand, counting down.
TAGCTGTGTATGGCAGGTGAGGGTACAGGGATAGTTAGCTGTGTATGGCAGGTGAGGTACAGGGGATAGTTAGCTGTGTATGGCAGGTGAGGTACAGGGGATAGTTAGCTGTGTGTATGGCAGGTGAGGTACAGGGGATAGTTAGCTGTGTATGGAGCAGAGGTACAGGGATAGTTAGCTGTGTGTGGCAGGTGGTGCAGGGGGATGGATGGCTGTGTATGGCAGGTGAGGCACAGGGATAGTTAGCTGTGTGTGTGGGGGTAAAGGGATAGTTGGCTGATGTGGGTGGTACAGGGGATAGTTAGCTGTGTGTGTGCAGGTGAGTGCAGGGATAGTTAGCTATGTATGGCAGGTGAGGTGCAGGGGATAGTTAGCTGTGTATGTCAGGTGAGGTACAGGGGATAGTTAGCTGTGTATGGCAGGTGAGGTACACAGGATAGTTGGACTGTGTATGGCAGGTGAGGTACAGGATAGTTGGCTGTGTATGGCAGGTAAGGTACAGGGATAACTAACGGTGTATGGCATGTATGGCAGGTGAGATTACAGGGTATGGATGTGTGTGTATGGCAGAGTGGTGCAGGGATAGTTGGCTGTGTATGGCAGGTGGTGCAGGGTATAGTTAGCTGTGTATGGCAAGTGGTGGGGATAAGTAGCGGTGTATGTATGTGAGGTACAGGGATAGCTAGGGTGTATGGCATGTATGGAGGTGAGGTACAGGGTATAGTTGTGTGTATGGCAGGTGAGGTACAGGGGATAGCTAGTGTATGGCATGTATGCGGGTGAAGGCAGGGTATAGTTGGCTGTGTATGGCAGAGTGAGGTACAGGGATAGTTAGCTGTGTGTATGGCAGGTGAGGTACAGGTGATAGTTAGCTGTGTATGGCAGGTGAGATACAGGGATAGTTAGCTGTGTATGGCAGGTGAGTGCAGGGGATAGTTAGCTGTGTATGGCAGGGTGGTGCAGGGATGGCTGTGTATGTGGGTACAGGGATGATAGCTGTGTATGGCTGGTGAGGTACAGGGATAGTTAGCTGTGTATGGCAGAAGTGAGTGCAGGGGATAGTTAGCTGTGTGGCAGGTAAGGTACAGGGATAGCTAGCGGTGTATGGCATGTATGGCAGGTGAGTGCAGGGTATAGTTAGCTGTGTCTGGCAAGTGGTACAGAGATGGTTAGCTATGTATGGCAGGTGAGGTACGGAGAATAGTTAGCTGTGTATGGCAGGTGAGGTACAGGGATAGTTAGCTGTGTATGGCAGGTGAGGTACAGGGGATGATTATGTGTGTGCAAGTGAGGTAAAGGGATAGATTAGCTGTGTATGGCAGGTGAGGTACAGGGATAGTTAGCTGTGTATGTCAGGTGAGGTACAGGGGATAGTTAGCTGTGTATGGCAGGTGAGGTACAGGGGATGAATGGCTGTGCATGGCAGGTGAGGTACAGGGGATAGTTAGCTGTGTATGGCAGGTGAGGTACAGGGGATAGTTAGCTGTGTATGGCAGGTGAGGTACAGGGATAGTTAGCTGTGTATGGCAGGTAGGTACAGGGATAGCGGTGTATGGCATGTGAGCAAGTGAGGTACAGGGATAGTTAGCTGTGTGTATGGCAGGTGAGTGCAGGGATAGTGCTGTGTATGGCAGGTGAGGTACAGGTATAGTGCTGTGTATGGCAAGTGAGGTACAGGGATAGTTAGCTGTGTATGGCAGGTGAGTACAGGGATAGTTAATGTGTATGGCAGGTGAGGTACAGGATAAGTGTATGGCAGGTGAGTACAGGGGATAGTTAGCTGTGTATGGCAGAGTGAGGTACAGGGATAGTTAGCTGTGTATGGCAGGTGAGGTACAGGGATAGTTAGCTGTGTATGGCAGGTGAGGTACAGGGGATAGTTAGCTGTGTATGGCAGGTGAGGTACAGGGATAGTTAGCTGTGTATGGCAAGGAGGTACAGGGATAGTTAGCTGTGTATGGGTAAGAGGTAACAGGATAGTTAGCTGTGTATGGTAGGTGAGGCACTGGGTATGTTGAATAAAAGTATGGGCAAGTGAGGTAAAGGGGATGAAGAATAGGTATGGCAGGTGAGCAAGTACAGGATGTTGAATGTGCATGCTCCAGCTGGAGGCATTGGTGACAGCTATGTGCATGGGTGAGGCACAGGATAAGCATGTGTATGGCAAGGAGGCACAGGGATGCTAGCTGTGTATGGTGTGAGGCACACGTGGGATAAGCATGTGTATGGCAGGTGAGGCACAGGGATAGTTAGCTGTTGTATGGCAGGTAAGGCACAGGGGATAACTAATGTATGGCATGTATGGCAGGTGAGGCAATAGGTATACATGTATGGCAAGTGAGGCACAGGATAGTTGAAGGTATGGCAGGTGAGGCACAGGCATAGTTAATGTATGCAAGTGAGGCAACAGGACATTAAAGTGGCATGTGAGGCACAGGATAGCTAGCGGTGTATGGTGATGTATGGCAGGTGTGAGGCACAGGCAGAAGAATGTGCATGGCAGGTGATAACAGGATAGATTAGCGGTGTATGGCATGTATGGCAGGTGAGGGCAATATGGCATGAAGAATGCATGCATAAGTGGGCAACAGTGGGGATATGCTGAATGTGTATGGCAGGTGAGGGGCACAAGATACAATGTGTATGGCAGGTGAGATACAGGACAGTTGTGCATGGGCAGGTGAGGCACAGGAAGCATTGCTGCTAAGGTGAGGCACAGGATAAAGAATGTGTATGGCAGGTGAGTGCACAGTGATACATGTGCATGGCTGGTGAGGCACAGGATAGTTAGCTGTGTATGGCAAGTGAGGTACAGGAAGAATAGTATGGCAGGTAAGGCACAGGATAGCTAGCGTATGGCATGTATGGCAGGTGAGGCAACAGGCAGAAGAATGTGTCTGGGCAAGGAGTGCAACAGGACAGTTAATATGCATGGCAGGTGAGGCACGGAGAATTGAAGAAGGCATGGCAGGTGAGTGCTAACAGGGATAGTTAATGTGCATGGCAGGCGATAACAGGAGACAGCTGTGCATGCGCGCGATAAAGGATTGAAGAATAGGCATGGCAGGTGAGGCACAGGATAGTTGAACAGCATGCTGTATGGGAGTACAGGATAGTTGAATGTGTAAGGGCAGGTGAGGCACAGGACAGTTAGGCAGGCAAGGAGGCAACAGGATAAAGAATGTGCATGGCAGGTGAGGCATGGGATAGTTGGGGCTGTGCATGCAGCAGGTTAGGGTACAGGGATAGTTAGCTGCTGTATGGCAAGGCACAGGGACAGCCATGTGTATGGCATGTATGGCAGGTGAGGCACAGGCATAAAGCATGCATGGCAAGTGAGGCACAGGATAAAGAAGCTGCATGGCAGGTGAGTGTGTACATGCATAGCATTGCATGGCAAGAGGTAACAGGACATGAAGGTGCATGGCACGTGAGGCATGGGAGGGATAGCTAGGCTGGTGCATGGCACAAAGGCAGGTGGAGGCAACAGGCATGAAGAATGTGCATGGCAGGTGAGTGCTATTGGTGATTAGCTTGAAGGTGCATGATGTATTTTACAGGGTGAGGTCATTATGCATAGTTAGCTGTGCATGGCAAGGAGTGCAACAGGACAGTTAGCATGGCAGGATAGTTAGCTGCATGGGTGAGACAGGGATAGTTAGGCTGTGTATGGCAGGTGAGGGGATAAGAAGGTGTATGGCAGGTGGAGGTACAGGGATAAAGAAGCTGTGTAAGGCAGGTGAGTGTACAGATAAGCATTGTGTATGGGCAGGTGAGGCACAGGGATAAAGAATGTATGGCAAGGAGGCACAGGACAGTTAGCTGTATGGCAGGTAAGGTACAGGATAGCTTGAAGTGTATGGCATGTATGGCGGTTAGGTAATAGGTATAAAGAAGGTGCCTGGCAAGGAGGCACAGTTAATAAGCAGGTGAGGCACAGAGGACAAAGAATGGCATGGCAGGTGAGGCACAGGATTAAATAATGTGTATGGCAGGTGATATACTGGTGGATAAAGGGCTGTGCATGGCAGGTGAGTGGGCACAGGGATAGTTACATGTGTATGTCACATGCACAGGACAGGCTGTATGCAGGTAAGGCACAGGGATAAAGTAATGGGTACAGGGATATGTGTATGGCAGGTGAGGTAACAGATAATGTGTATGGCAGGTATGTACAGAGAAGAATGTGTATGGCAGGTAAGGCACAAGGGATAAAGAATGTGTATGGCAGGTGTGAGGCACAGGGATAGTTAGCTGTGTATGGCAGGTGGTGAGGTACAGGATAGAAGAAGCTGTGTATGGCAGGTAAAGGTACAGGATAAAGCATGGGGTATGCCAAGGTACAGGATAGTTGAATGTATATGTCAGGTGAGGGTACAGGATAGTTAGCTGTATATGTCAGGGGTGAGGCAACAGGGATAGTTGAATAGGCATGTCAGGTGAGGCAACAGGATACTGTGCATGCCGTAAGATAAGGACAGTTGAATAGGCATGGCAAGAGGCAACAGACGAAGAATGCGCATGGCAGGTGAGTGTACAGGACAGCTGTGCATGGGCAGGTGAGGCACAGGGATAAAGAAGGTATGTCAGGTGAGTGCACAGGGATAGTTAGCTGTGTATGGCAGAGGCACAGGATAAAGAAGGCAAGGGCAGAGGTACAGGGAAGAAGCTGTGTATGGCAGGTGAGTACAGGGGATAGTTAGCTGTGTATGGCAGGTGAGGTACAGGGGATAGTTAGCTGTGTATGGCAGGTGAGGTACAGGGGATAGTTAGCTGTGTATGGCAGGTGAGGTACAGGGGATAGTTAGCTGTGTATGGCAGGTGAGGTACATTGGATAGGGACACCGAGATATTTAAAAGAAAAGACCTAGTCAATAGTGTTGTTACCTATCCTAAGCTTTGATGGTCCACGTTTGCTGTTACCAGGGTTCTCACAGGCTGCACGTACATGGTTCAGGGTGGTTTGCATTTCACGATGAGGTTTAGTGTGTTCAAGAATATCAACTACATAGCTAACAGTAATATTGGTGGAGCTGTCTATGGTTGAATTTAATAAGAACATTGAACAAAGTAGGAGTAAGTACTCCACCTGAGGAGTAGCTGGGGCACGTTATCAGAATGCCCGAGCACCGCCCTCCTCGCCAAATACTATACGACCAACTCCATCACGGCATCGCTCTGCTGGCTGCCAACGGAAAAAGTTTAAAGTCCTTTTTAAGAAATGCGACTTGTAGCCAACAGCCAATGTACAGTTAGGAATGTGGTGATGCAATTATGTACACCTTTACCATGGGTGAAGCCATTTATGTCAGGAGACATGTGTTCTCTGATTCTATATAAGAGTCTGCCAAGAACCATCCTCTCAAAGGTTTTACACAGGCAGCTGGTTAGTGATATGGGACGAAATGCATCAGGCTGTCCTGGTTTCGGTATTGGTACAACAATACTGCTGGTCCATGATGTGGGTAGTTGGCCCTCGACACGACTCATATTGTACAATGCCAACAATGGATTGTCCGGCACACGCCTTAGTAGTCTAACGATGTTGTAGGTGACTCCGTCCTCGCCAGGGGCAGTAGACCTACCCGTGGCGAGGGCCGCGTCAAGCTCCCACTCAGTATATGGAACATCACACTCATCTGCTGTTTGCCCAGCATAAAGTGTGTGTGTGTGTGTGTGTGGTGGCATTGGTAGTGCCGGTGGTAATGAAAGTGGTAGTAGTGGCAGTGGTGGTAGTTGTAGCGGTGGTAGTTGTAGTGGCGGTAGTTGTAGCGGTGGTAGTTGTAGCGGTGGTAGTAGAGGTAATGTGGGTGGAGGTAGTGGTGGTAGTAGAGGTAGTGGTGGTAGTCGGAGTGTGAGTAGTTGTAGTGGTGGTAGTAGAGGTAATGGTGGTAGTAGGGTAATGGTGGTAGTAGAGGTAATGGTGGTATGAGGTAATGCTGGTAGCAGAGGTAGTGGTGGTAGTAGAGGTAGTGGTGGTAGTGGAGGTAGTGGTGGTGGTGGAGGTAATGGTGGTGGTAAGTATGGTGGTGGTGGAGAGGTAATGCTGGTAGTAGGGTAGTGTGGTGGTAGTGGAGTGGTGGTGGTGGTGGGTGGTGGTGGTAGTGGAGGTATGGTGGTGGTGGGTAGTGGTGGTGTGGGGTGGTGGTGGTAATGGAGGTGGTGGTGGTGTGGGGTATGGTGGTAGTAGGTGTATGGGTGGTAGTGTGGAGTGAAAGTCTGGCAGTAGAGGTGTGGTGTAGAGAGGTAGTGGTGTAGTAGGGTAATGGTGGTGAATAGGTATGGTGGTAGTAGAGGTGTGGTGGTAGTGGAGGTGAGTGGTGGTGGTGGGGGTGTGGTGGTGGCAGGGTAGTGGTGGTGGTGGGGTGGTGAGGTGGTGGTGGGGTGGTGGTGGTAGGTTATGGGGTGGTGAGTGGTGGGTGGTGGTGGTGGTAGTGGTGGTAGTGGAGGTAATGGTGGTGGTGGAGTATGGTGGTGGTTGTGGTGGTGGTGGTGGTGGTGGTGGTAGTGGGGTAGTGGTGGTAGTAGAGGTGAGTGGTGGTAGAGGGTAGTGGTGGTAGTGGGGTGTGGTGGTGTGAGGTAGTGGTGGTGGTAGGTGTAATGTGGTAGTTGTGAGTGGTGGTAGCTGAAGTAGTGGTGGTGGGAGTGTTGGTGGTAGTAGGAAGTTGGGTAGTGGTTGTGGTGATTAGTTATGGTAGGTGGTGGTAGTAGTTGGTGGTGGTAGTGGGGTGGTGGTGGTAGTGGGGGTAATGGTGGTGGTGGGGGTGGGTGGTGGTGGGGGTAGTGGTGTGAGTTGTGGGGTGGTAGTGTGGTGGTGGAGGGTGGTGGGTGGTGGTGGGGTAGTGGTGGTAGTGGGGTGTGGTGGTAGTGGAGGTAGTGGTGGTGGTAGGGTCATGGTGGTAGTGGGTCATGGGTGTTTAGTAGAGGTAGTGGTGGTGGTGGTTGTTGTGGTGGTAGTAGAGGTAGTGTGAGTGGTGGTTGAGGTAGTGGTGGTGGTAGGGTCATGGTGTTAGTAGAGGTAGTGGTGGTAGTAGGGGTGGTGGTGGTTGGTGGTTGTAGTGGTGTGGGAGTGGTGGTGGTGGTGGAGAGGTGGTGGTGGTGGGGAGGAGTGGTGGTGGTTGGCAGTGGTGGTAGTAGGGAGTGTGGTGGTGGTTGTAGTGGTGGTAATGGGGGTAGTGTGGTGGTAGTGGGTGTGAATGGGTGGTGGTATGGGTGTTGGTGGTGGTGGGGTGGTGGTGGTGGTGGAGGTGGTGGTGGTGGTGGGGTGAGGTGGTGGTAGTGGGGTAGTGGTGGTGGTGGGGTGGTGGTGGTAGTGGGGTTGTGGTGGTGGTTGGTGTGGTGGTGGTAGTAGTGGTGGTAGTTTGTGGTGGTGGTGGGAGTGGGTGGTGTGTGGGTGGTGGTGGTAGTGTAGAGTGGTGGTAGTAGAGGTAGTGGTGGTAGTGGGGTGGTGGTGGTAGTGGGGGTGGTGGTGGTGGTGGGGGTGGTGGTGTGGTAGTAGGGGTGGTGGTGGTAGTGGAGTAATGGTGGTAGTGGGGGTGATGGTGGTGGTTGTGGTGGTGGTAGTAGTGGTGGTGGGGGTAGTGGTGGTGTGAGGTGATGGTGGTGGTTATAGTAGTGAGTTGTGGGGTGGTGGTGGTAGTAGGGGTGGTGGTGGTAGTGGAGGTAGTGGTGGTAGTAGGGGTGTGGTGGTGGTGGGGGTGGTGGTGGTGGTGGGGGTGGTGGTGGTGGTAGAGTAATGGTGGTGGTAGTGGGGTGGTGGTGGTGGTGGAGGTGGTGGAGTCGTGGTGGTAGTGGGTAGGGTGGTGGTAGAGGTGGTGGTGGTGGTGGAGGGTGGGTGGTGGTGGTTGGTGGTGGTGGTGGTGTGGAGGCAGTGGGTGGTGGTGGGGGCGGTGGTGGTGGTGGGGGCGGTGGTGGTGGTTGTGGTGGTGGTGGGGGGTGGTGGTGGTGGTAGTGGGGCAGTGGTGGTGGTGGGGGTGGTGGTGGTGGTGGTGGTGGTAGGGTGGTTGAGTCGTGGTGGTGGTGGGTGAGTGGTGGTGGTGTGGTGGTGGTAGAAGTGGTGGTGGAGTTGCTGTCATGAACATCAAGTCACTTAAGCTCAGGCGCCTCCCTGACCTATGGCCAGAATGCAGCAGGAAGTGGACACCAGCGAGTAAATAGATCGAGGGCCATTACAACAGATCGGCAGCACTGCCAAAATGACATGTTGCAGCACTACTGCGGGTTCAAAATTGTGGCAAAAAAGTAGCTATAAGCGGGAGGTGGGCGCCTCAGACTGGTTATCATTTACTGATAGGGGCAAATGGTTTCAGCTTAACAAACAAAATTTACAGATGCCATTGCTCTAAGAGTGCGGTTGGTCAGTAGATGTTTTCCCTCCAGTTGTGTGGCTCTTCCTATGACGGCGATCACGCCATGGTCTCTAGAGGGGCTTCTTATGAGAGGCATGTAGGTAGGGATCTCACAGCAAATATGTTGAAGGAAATCTGCCGGGACGTCATGGTGAACCGACCCTCTCACTGGATGGTGAGATCTTCAACACAGGACTTAAACACATCCGGCAGGAGGTGTGGACGTCAGTGCTCGAGATTCTGGACGCTGGGACAGCGCGACATCAGGATTTTGATCCCATGGCCATTGTCACGTAACCAGCTTGGCTGCACATAGGAGAGCGAGAAGACAAGGAGGTATATGGGAAGAGATAAAACGTTGATCAAGGCAGCTACTCCTTGAGTGTTCTAACCTCTGGTGGGATGGGCCCCAGTGCAAGATCGCAGACTCTGAGTTGATCTCCAGACAAAGAGCAGCAGCCCAGGGTTATGTTACAGCCTGGATGAGATGTCGCTGTCTCTAGGCTGTCAGCTCACAAAAGATGGGATGGCTTATTATGTATTAGGATGTTATTAAGGTGAATAAATGGCGGCGAAAGGTGTGGCTGTTGGGAGGCTGGAGCACGTTGAGAAGTAGTAGTGGTGGTGGTGTAGAGGTGGTGGTGGTGGTGAGGTGGTGGTGGTGGTGGGTAGTGGTGGTGGTGGGGTGTGGGTGGTGGTGAGGTGAGTGGTGGTGGTGTGGGTGGTGAGTTGGTGGTGGGGTGGTGGTGGTGGTGGTGGGGTGGTGGTGGTGTGGGGTGGTGGTGGGTTGTGGGGTGGTGGTGGTGGGGTGGTGGTGTGTGAAGGTGGTGGGTGGTGGTGTGGTGGTGGGGTGGTGGTTGGGTGGTGTGGTGGGTGGTGGTGGTGGTGGGGGTGGTGGTGGTGGTAGTTGGGTGGTGGTGGGTGGTAGTGGGTGGTGGTGTTGGTTGGAGGTGTGGTGGGTGGTGGTGGGGTGGTGGTGGTGTGGTGGTAGGGGGGTGGTGGTGGTGGTGGTAGTGGGGGTGAGTGGTGGTGGTTGGGTGGTGGTGAGGTGGTGGTGGGGGGTGAGTGTGTTGGTGGTGGTGGGGTGGTGGTGGTGGTGTGGGGTGTGGTGGTGGTGTGGGGGTGGTTGTGGTGGTGGTGGAGGTTTGGTGGGGTGGTTGTTGAGTGGTGGTGTGAGTAGTGGGGTGGTGGTGGTGGGGGTGGTTGTGGTGGTTGGAGGATGGTGGTGGTGAGGTGGTGGTGGGTGGTTGTGGTGGTGGTGGTGGAGTGGTGGTGGTGGTTGGTGGGTAGTGGAGAAGTGGTGGTAGTTGTGGTGGTGGTGGTGGGGTAGTGGTGGGTGGGGGCTGGTGGTGGTGAGGGTAATGTGGTGGTGGGGTTGGTGGTGGTGGTTGTGGTGGTGGTAGTAAGTGGTGGTGGTGGTGGGGAATGGTGGTGTGGGGCCATGGTGGTTGGTGGTTGTGGTGGGTGAGTGAGGTGGTGGTGGTAGTGGGAGGTGGTGGTGGTGGTGGAAGTGTGGGTGGTTGTGGGGCAATGGTGGGTAGGGTGGTGGTGGTGGTTGTGGTGGTGGTGGTAGAAGTGGTGGGTGGTAGTGGGGGCAGTGGTGGTGGTGGGGGCAGTGGTGGTGGTTGTGGTGGTGGTGGTAGAGGTGGTGGTGGTGGTGGGGTGGTGGTGGTGGGTGGGAGTGGTGGTGGTAGTGGGGGCAATGGTGGTGGTGGGGTGGTGTTGTGTTGGTGGTGGTGGTGGTGGAGTGGTGTGGTGGTGGTGGGGCAGTGGTGGTAGTGGGAGTGGTGGTGGTGGTTGGTGGTGGTGTGGGCAATGGTGGAGTAGAGGTAGTGAGGTGGTAGTTTGCGTGGTGGTCACATCATACAGGGACGCGCTGGCTGCAAATGGTGTTGTGTCATAAACACACACAACCACACACACACAAAACACACACACACACATGGGATGGTAAATTAACTAAGGTTAAGTGAAGTTAAGTTAAACAGTTAGGTTGGGTTAGGATAAATTTGGCAAGGTTAGGTTAGGTTGGTTATCAGGTGCTAATATTCAGGTGATCGCTTTTCACGCAGAAATAGATGAAAGAGTGAAAAAACAGGGCAAGCACTGTTATAGCTTTGATGTTGTTGTTCAGCTGTTGTTAGTGTTGTTCAGCTGCTGTTAGTGTTGTTCAGCTGCTGTTAGTGTTGTTCAGCTGCTGTTAGAGTTGTTCAGCTGTTGTTGGTGTAAGTTGTTCAGCTGTTGTTAGTGTTGTTCAGCTGCTGTAGAGTTGTTCAGCTGTTGTTGGAGTTGTGTTGTTCAGCTGTTGTTAGTGTTGTGTTGTTCAGCTGTTGTTAGTGTTGTGTTGTTCAGCTGT
>NW_024734690.1:0-22959 GCF_018991925.1 Homarus americanus | reverse complement strand
CAAGTATGCTTCGTTCAGTTAAATATTGCTATCAACATCCCTCTTACCACCACCAGCACTACCACCGCATTGCCACCATATCAACATCAACCTCACCACCACCACCGCTATCAACACCACCCTCTACCGCCACCAGACTACCACCACCGTAGTACCCACCACTATCAACATCAACCTCACACCACCACCTATCAACATCACCTCACCACCACCACCACTACCACCATTATCGTCATCAACCTCACCACCACCACTACCACTATCAACATCACCCTCCCACCACCCACAACCACCACTTCATCACCACCGTCACCACCACTATCAACACCACCGTCACCTACCGTCACCCACCACCCACCACCACCACCACCACCACCGCCACCACCACCACCCTGCCCCGTTATATTGTCTCCAATGGCCCAGGGGGTGCAGAGGGACCAAGCTTTTTAATGCCCAGCGCTGGTCATAATAGCTGATTGTTTTAGCTCTTAGTCATGGTGTGTTGTTCTGTCGAGTCGCTCGACTGCCAACACACACACACACACACACACACACACACACACACACACACACACACACACACACCATCCCATCCATCTGTTGTAAAATAATAAACAACTCTGATTTATGTACTGTACAGCCCTGTAAACGAGTATGCATATTATATCATGATGTCTAAATCAAATATAAATCTGTATACTTTCAGCCACCGGCTACAGCTCTGTTAACAAACCGTTTATTATTATTATTATTATTATTATTATTATTATTATTTGATTATTATTACACACTCTACTACTTGCTGTCACTAGAACGGTATGATGATCATCCAGCAAACATAATGATATGAGTATAAAATATACTGATTGGGTGAGTTTGGTGACTAAAGAGCATTTGGGGAATAAATATAGATGTTTTTATGTAGGCTGCATCTGGTGGGGGGCATGTTTTAATCTTTCAGCGTCCTTTCTGTTTTTAGTCGATAACTCGGAAATATTGGCATTTCCTGGTACATTTTTCATGCGTTACCGTGTGGAGTAATCGTCTCCCTGGTGAGGGGGTTCATTAGACGCGCTCGCGCAACAAATTTGGATTTTCAGAGATAGCCGCCAAACAGTCCAGAGACAATGTTGCGCAACACTGTATCTCAGTACGTAGGCGGCCTTAGCCTGTGTAGGATGCGTTGGCGAATGGCAGTCAACTTCATAAATGCTGTTTCTCTCCGCAGCAGGCTTACCCTTCCAGAAGAAGGTATAGCCAGACTCCCGTCTGGGAGCCGGAACTCACTAATGCTCATTTGTGCCAGAATCCAGAAAGGTTCTGACATTCCAGGCAGCGACCATAAGAGGTTGTATAGTTTGTTTTTGTTTGGATCTGTGATTTTGATTGTGTTTTCGACCGCATAAGGGTGATCTTACTGGGTGTGGTTGCCCAGTCATTTTTTTTTTAAAGGCAGGCTATGTTTAGAGCACCTTTTCAAGCCCCCTCCCCAAGTGGGGTGAGTAGAGTGGCTCCTAGAAAGAGCTGCTCAGTAGCACAGATAGGACCGGATTGCACTGCTGCCTAGATACCAGTGCAAAAACGACCATCTTATCTGTGCCGCCCAAGTGCAAAGTTGTGACTAGAGACTCCCGGCAGTCATCTCTGCCTGTCCCCGTCACCACTCGTCCGTCGCCATTGGACTTTTAGGGGTATAGGGGTTTGATGGTGATGAGAGTATGATGAGCTGGATGATGGCTGCACATGAGTTGATATATGTAGTGAGGCAGGAGCGCAGGCTGCAACCACACATCTTGGCTCTCCCTTTTCCTGATCCAGTGGTGCAAGTGTTGCAATGACTGGGGAGAGGGAGAGTTGTAATAGACTGCCGATAGCCCAGTTTGTTGGGTTTCGCCTTCGTAGCCTGCCCATCACCTTTTGCACTGTCACTATGTTGAAATGCCCTGTAGCACCTTCTCCCCACCTAGTTATTATATATCACATTTGTATCACTTATGTTACTTGTATATTATTTGTCAATCAGGTGACCCATTCCCCAATTATGTAACTGTATATTTTCAGTCTTCCGGCTGCCATGCTTTTTCAATAAACCCTTATTATTATTATTACACACACACACACACACACACACACACACAGATTCGTACTCTAAAAATGTTCGAAAATCAGGATAATACTGAATCGTTCTATATTTTTAGTAAGTTATATCATTAAAATGGCTTCAAATTATACATCGAGACTGTATTGTAAAAATTATAACAGCTGTCTTTTTATTTCAGCTTTATGGTATGAATGGACTGTGAGGAGTGAGGTGCAGGTGCGGCAGGAGGTGCGTCTAAACACACAGTATTTGCGGGTCAACGAACACTTCACACCAACGCAATGTTAAGGCCCACGCCACCACGCTCACCTCTCCTGCAGGTTGAGACTCACCACTTACCTCGTTCTGTCTACCTCAGTGACGACAAACCACTATACTGTACGGTACAACAAGGATTTATTACGTGCTTGAGCAATAGTACATTTTTTGAGGGGGGGGGGGTTAGTTGTACATCATAAATTGTACATGAACAGAGATAACATGTACACTATGGTAAAACAACGAAATACATTTATGGGAGCAGTGGTACACCCCAAATTGTACATAGGTTGAGATAATTATTACTCGTACTACAGCTCAACACAGTAGGCCTGCCTACATATGACTACACATCTCACCAACACTTAACCACACATCTCACCAACACATCTCACCAACACTTAACCACACATCTCACCAACACATCTCACCAACACTTAACTACACATCTCACCAACACTTAACCACATACAAAGACCTGGACGCACCCTATATAGTGATCCGTGTCGTATAGTGGACCCTGCCACGAGTACATGTATGTACGTATGTATGTTTGTATGTATGTACGTATGTATGTTTGTATGCCATTTGCCCCTGTCTACCCAGCAGCAATTGGGGACCTGGATGTTAATCGATTTGCCGATCGTGTTCCGGGGTAATGGTTAGCCAGTGCAGTTGGCGAGTTGTCCGGTCTTCTCGGAAAGTTCCTTGACACTGGGTCATGCAGCTCGTTAACTCAGGGTGTGGTTGTTGTGTTGGCAACAGCTTCACCTTAAACAAATTCACAGGAGGAAGATGCTGTACCACAAGAGGAAGATGCTGTATCACAGGAGGAAGATGCTGTACCACAAGAGGAAGATGCTGTATCACAAGAGGAAGATGCTGTACCACAAGAGGAAGATGCTGTATCACAAGAGGAAGATGCTGTACCACAAGAGGAAGATGCTGTATCACAAGAGGAAGATGCTGTACCACAAGAGGAAGATGCTGTACCACAAGAGGAAGATGCTGTATCACAAGAGGAAGATGCTGTACCACAAGAGGAAGATGCTGTACACAAGAGGAAGATGCTGTACCACAAGAGGAAGATGCTGTATCACAAGAGGAAGATGCTGTACCACAAGAGGAAGATGCTGTACCACAAGAGGAAGATGCTGTACCACAAGAGGAAGATGCTGTACCACAAGAGGAAGATGCTGTACCACAAGAGGAAGATGCTGTACCACAAGAGGAAGATGCTGTACCACAAGAGGAAGATGCTGTACCACAAGAGTAAGATGCTGTACCACAAGAGGAAGATGCTGTACCACAAGAGGAAGATGCTGTACCACAAGAGGAAGATGCTGTACCACAAGAGGAAGATGCTGTACCACAAGAGGAAGATGCTGTACCACAAGAGTAAGATGCTGTACCACAAGAGGAAGATGCTGTACCACAAGAGGAAGATCCCACACAAAGACCATTTCGTGACCTGACCCTGAATGCCAGGTCAAAGGTGAAGAGGGAACCGAGAAACTTTTTTGTGACCTTTTACTACAGTAGTGTGTGTGTGTGTGTGTGTGTGTGTGTAAGACAGAGGCGTTCACAAACTTTCCTTTTCAATGAATTAAAATTGATCTTAAAACTGTGTACAATAATCATACCATATACTCGTATTTTCAGACCCAGCTTATGTATATGTATAGCATAGTACGTCATCTGTTGAAGGAAGGAAGGAAGGAAGGAAGGAAGGAAGGAAGGAAGGAAGGAAGGAAGGAAGGAAGGAAGGAAGGAAGACAAAACATAAACACCCAAGGACCTTTTCACAAATGTGTTCTCGACTTCAAGCTTTGGAAACGACTTGAGATACACCTTCCCTCCGTTCACCTGCCCCCCTTCCCTCTCCCCCACCTTCTTTAACCCCTCCTCACTTGTAGGTCCCGTTGGTGATGATGATGATGATGACCAGTTGGTGGTGATGAGTGTTGGTGGTGATGAGTGTTGGTGATGGGTGTTGGTGCTGATGAGTGTTGGTGCTGATGAGTGTTGGTGGTGATGAGTGTTGGTGGTGATGAGTGTTGGTGGTGATGAGTGTTGGTGATGATGAGTGTTGGTGGTGATGAGTGTTGGTGGTGATGAGTGTTGGTGGTAGTGTTGATGATTGTTGGGGACTCGTGTTGTGGTGATGGTGGTTGGTGATAAATGCAATTGATGGTGGTTGGTAACAGTGGTTGGTGTGGTAGTGTACAGTAGAGGTGACATAAGTGGGATCACCTCCTCACCTTCAGGAGCAATATAGCCTCCAGCAGGTAAAGAGACAACACCATAATGAAGTCCTACTGGGGGGTGGTCACGAAGCCTGCCTGCCTGCCTGCCTGCCTGCCTGCCTGCCTCTCTCTCACTAATAACTGTATGTTTTCTCGGGCCCTTCGACACCCTGCCTTGTTGTGTTGTGTTGTGATGCGTCGTGTTGGGTTGTGTTGTGTTGTGTTGCGTTGCGTTGGGTTGGGTTGGGTTGTGATGTGTTAGTGTTGCGTTGTGTTATGCTGGTGTTGTGGTATATTGTTATGGTGGTATGTTGTGTTGTGGTATGATGTGGTATTGTGTTGTGTTATGCTGTGTTGTGTTATGCTGTGTTGTGTTATGATGTAGTATTGTGTTGTGTTATGCTGTGCTGTGGTCTGCTGTGTCGTGTTAAGCTGTTAGCTGTTGCTGCGTTACGTGATAGTGCAGTTGGCTGGGGTTGAAATGGAGGGTGTAAGATGGCGCAGGTGTGAGAGGACGGCAGGTGTGTAGGAGGAGGACAGGTGTGTAGGAGAGGACGGCAGGTGTGTGGGAGAGGACGGCAGGTGTGGAGGGACTGCAGATGTGGAGGAGAGGACGGCAGGTGCGTAGGAGAGGACGGCAGGTGTGTGGGAGAGGATGGCAGGTGCGTGGGAGAGGCGGCAGGTGCGTGAGGGAGAGGACAGCAGGTGTGTGGGAAGGGACGGCAGGTGCGTAGGAGAGGATGGGGTGTGTGGAGAGGACAGCATGTGTGGAGGAGGGACGGCAGGTGTGTAGGAGAGGACGGCAGGTGTGTGGGAGAGGGACGGCAGGTGTGGAGGAGAGGGACGGCAGGTGTGTAGGGAGAGGGACGGCAGGTGCGTGGGAGGGACGGCAGGTGTGTGGGAGGACGGCAGGTGTGTGGGAGGGACGGCGGGTGTGGAGGAGAGGACGGCAGGTGTGGAGGGAGGGAGGGCAGGTGCGTGGGGAGGGACGGCAGGTGTGTGGGAGGAGGGCAGGTGTGGAGGAGGGGACTGCAGATGTGGAGGGACGGCAGGTGTGTGGGGACGGCAGGTGTGTAGGAGAGGGGGCAGGTGTGTGGGAGAGGACGGGTGTGTGTGGAGGAGACGGGTGTGGAGGAGGGACTGCAGATGTGGAGGAGAGGGACGGCAGGTGCGTGAGAGGGACTGGCGGGTATGTGGGAGAGGACGGCAGGTGCGTGGGAGAGGGACAGCAGGTGTGGAGGAGAGGACGGCAGGTGTGGAGGAGAGGACGGCAGGTGTGGAGGAGAGAGGGACGGCAGGTGTGTGGGAGGGGCGGGTGTGGAGGAGGCGGCAGGTGTGGAGGGAGAGGACGGCAGGTGTGGAGGAGAGGACGGCAGGTGTGGAGGGAGAGGACGGCAGGTGTGGAGAGGACGGCAAGTGTGGAGGAGAGGACGGCAAGTGTGGAGGGAGGGACGGCAGGTGTGGAGGAGAGGACGGCAGGTGTGGAGGAGAGGGACGGCAGAGTGTGGAGGAGAGGGACGGCAGGTGTGGAGGAGAGGACAGCAAGTGTGGAGGAGAGGACGGCAGGTGTGGGGGGAAGGACAGGTGTGGAGGAGAGGGACGGCAGGTGTGGAGGAGAGGGACAGCAAGTGTGAAGGGAGAGGACGGCAGGTGTGGAGGAGAGGGACGGCAGGTGTGGAGGGAGAGGGACGGCAGGTGTTGGGAGAGGACGTCAAGTGTGGAGGAGAGGAGGGCAGGTGTGGAGGAGGGGACGGCAGTGTGGAGGAGAGGGGAGCGGAGGTGTGGAGAAGGACGGCAAGAGTTTGGAGGAGGGACCGTAAGTGTTGTAGTGATGGGTTGTCAGACCAGGCCTACATCTCAGAAACAGGCCAGACTTGACCCACGACATTAGGGGGTCAAAAGTGTAGGGTAACTCTGGCCAAGGGTTATAAATCAGCCAGGCTCCTCCCATGTCACGGCCCCAAGAAACATGTGAAGGCACCAGCCGACTCTCCCAATATACACAATGACCTACATCAGAAGAGGTCCAGACCTGACCTCACATTAGCTAGGTCAAATGTAACCCTCGAGCCCAAGTCAAGAGGCCACAAATCCATGAGGGCCTCTCATGTCACACGGCCCATCTGAAGATTTCTCCAGAATATACAACTTATAGTCTCTGAAAAAGTCAGACCAGACCCTACATTAGCGAGGGCAAATGTAAAGGCCCTTGCCCCGGGATCAGCTCAACCTGACGGCTGGTCTTCCAATATATAGGACGTCCAGGCCCTCCTCACGAGTGTGTCTTGTAACAAAAAAGGGCCAGCTACCACGTCCCCAGTCCCCTCGAGAAAGCCGCCACTAAGTGTAACAAAGTCTCAGCCAGGCCCATCGACAGAGTGCCAACTCGCGATGTAGACAGTAAGTGCTGGCTGTGTAGAGCTGTCAGGAGTGCAGTGATCCCAGACTCCCAGCGATCGACTTGTGAAGTGCCCATTCTAATTGTGAGGTTAGGTTACAGAATACCATAGTCTATCATAAATTGTGTACTGAACCCCATTAATCCCCTATTGAACTAGTAAATAAAAGCTTAACACGCATTGGTGTTTTATATACTACACTTGTACTGTGCCTGTGTTAATATACAGTGTTGACATCACACCCTCAGACACGCACATTTCCTCTCGCTATAATACTCTACTACTATAACCTCCTAACTTACCTCTTCATGTGAGATTTTGTCTCATTACATGTGGAGGAGGGACGGCAGGTGTGGAGGAGAGGACAGCAGAGTGTGGAGAGAGGACGGCAGGTGTGGAGGGACGGCAGGTGTGTGGGAGAGGGACAGCATGTGTGTGGAGGACGGCAGGTGTGTGGGAGGACGGGCAGGTGTGGGCGGGGACGGCAGGTGTGGGGGCGGGGACGGCAGGTGTGGAGAGAGGACGGCAAGTGTGGAGGTGGGGACGGCAGGTGTGGAGGCGGGGACGGCAGGTGTGGAGGAGAGGGACGGCAGAGTGTGGAGGTGAGGACGGCAGGTGTGGAGGAGAGGACGGCAGGTGTGGAGAGGACGGCAAGTGTGGAGGAGAGGACGGCAGGTGTGGAGGACGGCAGGTGTGTAGGAGGGACAGCATGTGTGTAGGGAGAGGACGGCCAGGTGTGTAGGGAGAGGACGGCAGGTGTGGAGGCAGGGACGGCAGGTGTGGAGGCGGGGACGGCAGGTGTGGAGAGGGACGACAAGTGTGGAGGTGAGGACGGCAGGTGTGTAGGAGAGGACAGCATGTGTGGAGGCAGGGACAGCAGGTGTGGAGGAGAGGACGGCAGGTGTGGAGGAGTTGGTGGTGATCAAGCAAGTTTTGTCTGACCACCCCCACACACCTGAGCTAATCCATTCATTCTACCTCAGTTACCCAAGAGCTTAAGATACAAGCCTTCCTGTGAACTAAACACACACACACACACACACACACACACACACGCACACACACACACACACACACACACACACACACACACACACACACACACACACACACACACACACACACACACACACACACACACACACACACACACACACACACACACACACACACACACACACACACACACACACACACACACACACACACACACACACACACACACACACACACACACACACACACACACACACACACACACACACACACACACACACACACACACACACACACACACACACACACACACACACACACACACACACACACACACACACACACACACACACCATCAACTTATTTCATATGACAATTAAACATCCGAACTCTACATGGGAACGAAAAGTTTAAATTAGGTTAGGTTAGGTAGGTTAAGGTTTAGTTGAGTTAGGTTAAATTAGCGTTGGGTTGGGGTTGGGTTTAGTTAGGTTAGGTTAAATTAGCGTTAGGTTAGGTTAGGTTAAATTAGCGTTAGGTTTAGTTAGGTTAGGTTAAATCAGCGTTAGGTTTCGTTACGTTAGTTTAAATCTGCGTTAAGTTAGGTTAGTTTAGGTTACGTTAGGTTACGTTGGGTTAGGTTACATTAGGTTAAGACAGCGTTAGGTTAGGTTAGGTTGAACCAGGTAGGGTGGGGCTAATCTTCAGGTTGATCAGAAATATTTTACGTAATGGTCATTCAGTAGTTGGATCCTGGTTCAGTGAGCTGCTGCCTCAGTCTAGCTCACCCCTCTCCTCCCCACCCCTCCTCTCCCCCCCCGAAGTAAATTCCTCCTCCTCCTCTCTCCCTCCACCAGCACCAACCGTCATTAATCTCAGCAGCCAGCACCAACACCCTCAACATTCTTCTTCCACCACCACCACAATCACCAGCACTCTCCACCACCACCACCAGCCCCACTCTCTACCACTACCAGCCCTCACCACCACCACCAGCTCTCCACCACCACCACCAGCCCCACCTCTACCTACCAGCCCTCACCACCACCACTCCCACCACCATCACCACCACTCTCCACCACCACCACCAGCCACTCTCTGCCACTACCAGCCCTCACCACCACCACCAGCACTCTCCACCACCACCACCAGCCTCTCCACCACCACCACCGGCCTCTCTCTACTACCAGCCCTCACCACCACCACTCACCACCATCACCACCACCAGCACTCTCCAGCACCACCACCAGCCTCTCTCTACCACTACCAGCCCTCACCACCACTCCCACCCACCATCACCACCACTCTCCACCACCACCACAGCCTCACTCTACCACTACTGCAACCCTCACCACCACACTCCCACCACCACCACCAGTAAACACGGGTCGAGGTGACTGACTAACACTGGCCACTCATGAGCGTGATGTTGTCAGAGCACCCGGCCATTACCTCGCTCACCCCCATATTAGTCGGCAGGTAACACACTACACACCCCTACCATAAAGTATACACGTATTATGTGATTTAACAAGCCAATGGTAATTACATAGGTTGACTCAGACGCGTATATTTTAGACTAGAAGTAGACGTCGACACACGAACAAGTCAATAACTAATTCACTCTAAGGTCCCAGCACACCAAGTTTCAAGTAAACCCGTCTACAGGTGTGTGTGTGTGTGTGTGTGTGTGTGTGTGTGTGTGCGTGTGTGTGTGTGTGCGTGTACTAAGATAAATATATTAGGTTTTTCTTCAGTTAATGTAAAGTTGTATTAAATTTGGTAGATTAATATATTCATCTCTCTCTCTCTCTCTCTCTCTCTCACATAAGCAAACAGCTATATATATTTCATTTCATTCCTCCCTCCCTCCCTCTCCCCTTCCTCCCTACATTTCCTCCCTCCCCCATTTCCCTCCCTCCCCCTCCCTCTCTACCTTCCTCCTACTCCCCTCCCCTCCCTCCCCCAGTCCCTCCCTCCCCTCCCCCTCCTCACCCTTCCTCCTACATCCTCCTCCTCCCTCCCCACATTTCCCTCCCTCCCTCCCTCCTCCTACCTTCCCCTACTCCCTCCCTCTCCCCTCCTCCTCCCCTCCTCCCTACACCTTCTCTCCTCCCTCCTCCTCTAACATTCCCTCCTCCCTCCTCCTCCTACACCTCCCACTCCTCCTTCCCTCCCCATTCCCTCCCTCCCCTCCTCCCCTACACCTTCTCCTTCCTCCCTCCCCCAACATTCCCCTCCCCTCCTCCTCCTGCACCCCTTCCTCTCCCTCCCTCCCTCCCCCCCATTCTCTCCCTCCTCCTTCCCTCCTCCTACACTCCCTTCCTCCCACTCCCTCCCCTCCCAACATTCCTCCCTCCACCTTCCTCCTCCACTCCTCCTCCTCACCTCTCCTCCCCCACATTCCTCCCTCCCTCCTCCTCCTACACCTTCCTCCTCCCTCCCTCCCCCCACATTTCCTCCTCCCTCCTCCTCCCTTCCTCCTACCTCCCTCCCTCCCTCCCCAACATTCCCTCTCACCTCCTACCTCCTCCTCCCTCCCCACATTCCCTCCCTCCCCTCCCTCTCCTACCTTCCTCCCTCCTCCCTCCTCCTCCCCACATTCCTCCTCCCACACCCCTCCTTCCTCCCCCTCCTCCCTCCCTCCCCCATTCCCTCCCCTCCCCCTCCCTCCTCCTCCTCCTCCTCCCCCCTCCCACTCCTCCCTCCCTCCCACTTCCTCCCCACACCTCCTCCCTCCTCCTCCCTCCCCAACTTTCCTCCCTCCCACTCTCCCTCCTCTACCTTCCTCCTACATCCTCCCTCCCCACTTTCCCTCCCACATTCCCTCCCTCCCTCCCTCCTCCTACACCTTCCTCCTACACTCCCCTCCCCCACATTTCCTCCTCCACTCCCTCCTCCTCCTTCCTCCTCCTTCCCTCCCCCATTCCCCTCCCCTCCCCTCCCTCCTCCCCACCTTCCTCCTCCTCCTCCCCCCTCCCCTTTCCTCCTCCTCCCCTCCCTCCCTCCCCTCCCATTTCCTCCCCTCCCCTCCTCCTCTCCTTTCCCCCCACATTCCTCCCCCACATTCCCTCCTCCACCTCATCCTACCTTCTCCCTCTCCCCTCCCCCCCATTCCCTCCTCCCACCTCCCTCCTCCTACCCTTCCCCTTCCCTCCTCCCTCCTCCTCCCCCCCACATTCCTCCTCCCTCCCTCCTCCTACCTCCTTCCTCCCCTCCTCCTCCTCCCCATTTCCTCCTCCCACTCCTCTCCCACACCTTCCTCCTACCTCCTCCCTCCTCCTCCCTCCCTCCTCCCCTACACCTTCCTCCTACCTCCTCCTCCTCCCCCACATTCCCTCCCTCCCTCCTCCTCCCACACCTTCCTCCTACATCTCCCCTCCTCCTCCCCCCTCACTCCTCCTCCTCCCCCATTCCCCTCCCACCTTCTCCTCCTCACCTCCCCTCCCTCCTCCTCCCTTCTCCTCCCCATTCCTCCCTCCCTCCCTCCCCACTCCTTCACCCCTCTACTCCCTCCCTCCACCTCCTCCTCCTACCCCCTCCTCCCTCCCCACATTCCTCCCTCCCACCTCCCTCCTCCTACACCTTCCTCCTACCTCCTCCTCCTCCTCCCCTCCTCCTCCTTCCTCCTACCTCCCTCCCCAACATTCCTCCTCCCCCTCCCTCCCCCTTCCCCCTCCTCCTCCCTCCCCCCTCCTCTTACCTTCCTCCTCCCTCCCTCCTCCCCTCCTCTCCTCCTCCCTCCCTCTTCCCTCCCTCCCTCTACCTCCCTCCCTCCCTTCCCCCCTCCCCAACATTCCCTCCTCCCTCTCCCTCCCACACCTTCTCTCCTCCCCTCCCTCCCCCATTCCCTCCCCTCCCACACCCTTCCTCCCTACCTCCTCCTCCCTCCCCCAACATTCCCTCCCTCCCCTCCCTCCTCCCACACCCTTCCTCCTCCCCTCCCTACATTCCTCCCTCCCCACCTCCCCTCTCCCACACCTTCTCTACCTCCCTCCCCACCCCTCCTGTTCCTCCCTCCCCTCCCTCCTCCTACACACCCCTTCCTCCTACCTCCCCTCCCCAACATTCCCTCCCTCCCCCACTCCCTCCTCCTACCACCCCTTCCTCCCCTCCCTCCCTCCCTCCCTCCCCCTCCCTCCTCCCCCACCTTCCTCCTCCCTCCCTCCCCCCAACATTCCCTCTCCCCCCTCCCTCCCTCCCTACACACCTTCCACCCCTCCCTCCTCCCCTCCCCCCCACCTCCCTCCTCTTACACCCTTCCTCCTACCTCCCCCTCCCCCCAACATTCCTCCCTCCCCCTCCCTCCTCCTACACACCCTTCCTCCTACCTCCCTCCCCAACATTCCCTCCCTCCCCCTCCCTCCTCCTACCCCACCTCCCTCCTACCTCCCTTCCTCCCTCCCCAACATTCCCTCCCTCCCCTCCTCCTCCTACACACCCTTCCACCTACACTCCCCTCCCTCCCTCCCCCCTCCCTCCTCCTACCACACCCTTCCCTCCTCCTCCTCCCTCCCCTCCCTCCTCCCTACACCTTCCTCCTCCCTCCCTCCCTCCCCCACATTCCCTCCCTCCCCCCTCCCCTCCTCCTCCACCCTTCCCCCCCTCCCTCCCTCCCTCCCCCCCCTCCCTCCTCCTACACCCTTCCACCTCCCTCCCTCCCTCCCTCCCCCCTCCCTCCTCCCCACCCTCTCTCCTCCCCTCCCTCCCCTCCCCCCCATTCCCTCCCTCCCCTCCCTCCTCCTACACACCCCTTCCCCCCTCCCTCCCTCCCCCCCCCCTCCCCTCCTCCCTACACCTTCCCACCTCTCCTCCCCCCACCTCCCTCCTCCTACACTCCCCTCCACCTACACTCCTCCCTCCCTCCTCCCCCCCCTCCCTCCTCCCCACCCTTCCACCTACCTCCTCCCTCCCCTCCTCCACCTCCCTCCTCCCTACACCTTCCTCCCCTACACTCCCTCCCTCCCTCCCCCACATTCCCTCCCTCCCTTCCCTCCTACACACCCTTCCCTACCTCCCTCCCTCCCTCCCCCCTCCCTCCTCCTACACCCTTCCCACCTCCCTCCTCCCCTCCCCCCCTCCCTCCTCCTCCACACCCCTTCCTCCCCTCCCTCCCCCCTCCCCATTCCCTCCCTCCCCTCCCTCCTCCTACACCTTCCCACCTACCTCCCTCCCTCCCCTCCCCCCACTCCCTCCTCCTCACACCCTTCCACCCCACCTCCCCTCCCTCCCTCCCCTCCCCCTCCCTCCTCCCCACACCTTCCTCCCCTCCCTCCCCTCCCTCCCCCCATTCCCCTCCCTCCCCTCCCCTCCTCCCTACACCCCTTCCCCCTCCCTCCCTCCCCTCCCTACTCCCCTCCCTCCTACACCCTTCCACCTACCTCCCTCCCTCCCTCCCCCCACTCCCCCTCTACACCCTTCCCCCTACACTCCTCCCTCCCTCCCCCACTCCCTCCTCCCTACACCCTTCCACCTACCTCCCTCTCCTCCCTCCCCCCACACTCCCTCCTCCTCACCCCTTCACCTACCTCCCTCCCTCCCTCCCCCCCACTCCCTCCTCCCTACACACCTTCCACCCCTCCCCTCCCTCCCTCCCCCCTCCCTCCTCCTACACACCCCTTCCTCCTCCTCCCTCCCTCCCTCCCCCATTCCCTCCCTCCCCCTCCCTCCTCCCTACACCCCTTCCACCCACACTCCCTCCCTCCCTCCCCCCTCCCTCCTCCTCCCCACCCTTCCTCCCACCACCTTCCTCCCCTCCCTCCTCCCCCCTCCTCCCCTCCCTCCTCCCCTCCCTCACAAAACCATAAACAATACATCAGCCACACATCTCTCTCCCCTAAGCATGGTCACTCACTTACCCAGACGATCAACCAACACGACACTTCATTGTTCTCAACGATGATACAATATTAACCCCCCCTAAGTGTGTCTGTCTGCCTGTCACCGTGTTGGTCTTATCAGCTACCCCCCCTCCTCCCCCCTCCCAAAACACCTACTTACATAATAATACTCAATCTAAAACCAGCAGGAGGAGGACCATCAGGGCTTAGCGTGGTGGGTCAGGAAGGGGCGAGTAATGCTGTTTGGTGTTATAACTCGAAATGACAACAATTTGATCATTAGGAAGTATACACACGGCTGTCACTTTACACGCCAGGTACGTCCCTCGCTCACACCTGAGGTCAAATGTTACACATCTGAGGTCACTTGTTACATCTGGGGTCACTTGTTACACACTGAGGTCTTGTTTACATCTAAGGTCACTTGTTACACATCTGGGGTCACTTGTTACACATCTGGGGTCATTTTACACACCTGAGGGTCACTTATTTACACATCTAAGGTCACTTGTTACACATCTGAGGTCACTTGTTACATCTGAGTCACATGTACACAAGGTTACATATTAAAAACTGTTAAATATGATAATGGCAAAATTAAAGGCTACAGACCCGGACCTGGTTCTATTTTTTTTTTCAGGAGAGCATCGTGCAGCGGCCTGTGTGCCAAGATATACGACCTTCACACACACACACACACACACACACACACACACACACACACACACACACACACACACACACACCACACACACACAGCCTCATATCCCTCCACCCCCACACAGCCAAATTACCTCACCTTTAGAACCCGGAATATGAAGGACTGGAAAGGTAGCCTCTCCTGACTCGGCACTCCTACCCTCCCTCCTCCCAGCCTTCTCTCCCGAAACTCAACCAGCAGGGGAGAGACATCAGGAGGAGGCAGGGGAGGGAATGAGACATTGGAGGAATAAAGGGAGAAAGATGGAGGAAGAGAGGGGGCAAGAGGGTTGGTGAAGAATGATGGGGCAGGAGGCAGGGGGTTAGTGAAGGAAGGAGGGTGGTGAAGGAGGGTGAGGAGGGTGATGGAGGAGGGTGTTGAAGGGGTTGTGAGAGGAGGATGGTGAGGAGGTGGTGAAGAGGACGGTGAGTGAAGGAGGGAGGTGAAGGAGGGAGGGTGGTGAGGAGGGTGGTGAAGGAGGGACGGTGGTGAAGGAGGGAGGAGGTGAAGGAGGAGGGGTGTGTGGGGAGGTGGTGAAGGAGGTGGAGGTGGTGAGGAGGGAGGGTGGTGAGGGAGTGTGTGAGGTGGTGAGAGGAGGGTGTGGGAGGGAGGTGTGAGGACGGTGGTGAGGGAGGAGGAGAGGTGATGGAAGGATGTTGATGAAGGAGGAGGTTTATCAGAGGAGGTGGTGAGGAGGTGAGGAGAGGTGGTGAAGGAGGTGGTGGAGGAGGTGCTGGCAGGAGGTGAGTGGGGGTGAACGAGGGGCGTGGTGGAGGAGGAGGGTGGTGAGGAGATGAGGAGGAGGTGAGGTGGTGGTGGGAGGTGGGGTGGTGAGGAGGGTGGTGAGGGTGGTGAAGGAGGGAGGTGAGGTGAAGGAGGGGGTGGTGGAGGAAGGGTGGTGAAGGAGGGGGTGATGGAGAGTGAAGGGTGGAGGTGATGGGAGGTGTTGAGGTGGTGAAGGAGGTGGTGGAGGACAGTGGTGGAGGAGGTGCTGGAGGTGGTGGCGGAGGTGGTGAAGGAGGGTGGTGAGAGGAGGGGGTGTGAGGAGGAGGTGGAGGAGGAGGTGGAAGGTGGTGGAGGGGGTGTGGTGAGGAGGTGGTTAGGAGGAGGGTGTGTGGAGGGTGGTGATGGAGGGTGGTGGAGAGGTGGTGAGGTGGTGAGGAGGAGGTGGGGGTGTGGTGAGGAGGAGGGCTAATACTGAGGAAGGAAAGAATGATATATGGATTAGAGTGTTGGAGGAGGGAGGAGGGTGGGAAGGAGGATGGATGGACGGAGGAGGAAGAATGGGACGGAGGGGGGGAAGGAGGAAGGAAGAGGAAGGCAGAGTGGGAAGGAGGGAGGAAGAGGGAAGGAGGAGGAGGGACGGAGGAGGGAGGAAAAAGGAGGAGGAATAAGGAGAAAACAATGATGACCCTGAACCTACCTTCCTGGGTCAACCCGGCATCAATCCCCTCCACCCCCACACACTCGAGCAACACACACACACACACACACCACACACACACACACATATAAATATAAGATATATATATATATATATAAATTAGAGTGGAATTTAAAAACATAAGTATAATGGTGTAGCAGTACAACCTGGGCTGTACAGTAATAAGGTTGAACAAGAGGACAGAGCCCTCAGGATTGTCTCGTTGGCAGTCATTTTACTCCTCCCTCCTTCAGGGCTGACGGACACGGTGGGGAGATGAAAAAAAATGTTATACAATTTTAATCTTCACTATTGTTGTTGTTGTAGTTATTATTGTTATTTTTGTTGTATGAGCCACCCTGTATTGTTGAACCACCCTGTATTGTATGAACCACCCTTCTATTGTATGGACCACCCTGTATTGTATGAACCACCCTGCATTGTATGAACCACCCTGTATTGTATGAACCACCCTGCATTATGAACCACCTGTATTGTATGAACCACCCTGTGTGGATGTTTTGTATTGTATGAACCACCCTGTATTGTATGAACCACCCTGTATTATGAACCACCCTGTATTGTATGAACCACCCTGTGTATTAACCACCCTGTGTGTATGAACCACCCTGTATTGTATGAACCACCCTGTATTATGAACCACCCTGTAGTGTATGAACCACCCTGTATTTTATTAACCACCCTGTATTGTATGAACCACCCTGTATTGTATTAACCACCCTGTATTGTATGAACCACCCTGTTGTATGAACCACCCTGTGTGTATGAACCACCCTGTATTGTATGAACCACCCTGTATTGTATTAACCACCCTGTGTTATATGAACCACCCTGTATTGTATGAACCACTGTAGTATAGACCACCCTGTATTGTATGAACCACCCTGCATTGTATGAACCACCTTGTATGAACCACCCTGCATTGTATGAACCACCCTGTATTGTATGAACCACCTGTATTGTATGAACCACCCTGTATTGTATTAACCACCCTGTATTGTATGAACCACCCTGTATTATGAACCACCTGTATTATGAACCACTGTATTGTATAAGTACCCTGTATTATTAACCACCCTGTATTGTATGAACCACCCTGTTTGTATGAACCACCCTGTGTGTATGAACCACCCTATTTTTATTAACCACCCCATTGTATTAACCACCCTGTATTGTATGAGCCACCCTGCATTGTATGAACCACCCTGTATTGAATGAGACCACCCTGTATTGTATGAACCACCCAGTATTGTATGAACCACCCTGTATTGTATTAACCACCCTGTATTGTATGAACCACCCTGCATTGTTTATGAACCACCCTGTATTGTATGAACCACCCTGTATTGTATGAACCACCCTGTATTGTATGAACCACCCTGTATTGTATTAACCACCCTGTATTGTATGGACCACCCTGTATTGTATGAACCACCCTGTATTGTATGAACCACCCTGTATTGTATGAACCACCCTGCATTGTATGAACCACCCTGTATTGTATGGACCACCCTGTATTGTATGAGCCACCCTGTGTGTATGAACCACCCTGTGTATGAACCACCCTGCATTGTATGAACCACCTGTATGCCACCTTGTATGACCACCCTGCATTGTGCCACCACTGTATTGTATGAACCACCCTGTATTGTATGAACCACCCTGTATTGTATGAACCACCCTGTATTGTATGAACCACCCTGCATTGTATGAACCACCCTGTATTGTATGAACCACCCTGTATTGTATGAACCACCCTGTATTGTATGAACCACCCTGCATTGTATTAACCACCCTGTATTGTATTAACCACCCTGTATTATGAACCACCCTGTATTGTATGAACCACCCTATTGTATGAACCACCCTGTATTGTATGAACCACCTTCTATTGTATGAACCACCTGCATTGTATGTCACCTGCATTGTATTAACCACCCTGTATTGTATTAACCACCCTGTATTGTATGAACCACCCTGTATTGTATGAACCACCCTGTATTGTATGGACCACCCTGTATTGTATTAACCACCCTGTATTGTATGAACCACCCTGTATTGTATTAACCACCTGTATTGTATGAACCACCCTGTTGTGTATGAACCACCCTGTATTATGAACCACCCTGTATTGTATGAACCACCCTGTATTGTACCACCCTGTATTGTATGAACCACCTGTATTGTATTAACCACCCTGTAATGTATGAACCACCCTGTATTGTATTAACCACCCTGTATTGTATGAACCACCCTGTATTGTATTAACCACCCTGTATTGTATGAACCACCCTGTATTGTAGACCACCCTGTGTATGAACCACCCTGTATTGTATGAACCACCCTGTATTGTATTAACCACCCTGTATTGGATGAACCACCCTGTGTGTATGAACCACCCTGTAATGTATGAACCACCCTGTATGTATTAACCACCCTGTATGTATGAACCACCCTGTATTGTATTAACCACCCTGTATTGTATGAACCACCCTGTATTATGAACCACCCTGTATTGTATGAACCACCCTGTATTATGAACCACCCTGTATTGTATGAACCACCTGTATTGTATTAACCACCCTGTATTGTATGAACCACCACTTTATTTGAACCACCCTGTAATGTATGAACCACCCTGTATTGTATTAACCACCCTGTATTGTATGAACCACCCTGTATTGTATTAACCACCCTGTATTGTATGAACCACCCTGTATTGTATGAACCACCCTGTATTGTATGAACCACCCTGTATTGTATTAACCACCTTGTAATTACTGTGTATAATTACAGGTAAGTGAACAGGTCAACAAGTACGAGCGATT
Source organism: Homarus americanus (assembly GCF_018991925.1). Classification (NCBI taxonomy): domain Eukaryota; kingdom Metazoa; phylum Arthropoda; class Malacostraca; order Decapoda; family Nephropidae; genus Homarus; species Homarus americanus. The sequence goes on along the minus strand of NW_024734690.1, from coordinate 4,147 downwards.
CCTACACGTGGTGAGTGTTTTACACACACACACACACACACCACACACACACACACACACACACACACACACACAAGATACACAAGTGATGTTTTCTTTGTACCTCAAGAATTCACGAGCTATGTTTATTACGACATACCTGAAGGCCACACAACGGTACACACACTCACACGCACGCACACGCGCGCGCACGCACACACACACACACACACACACACACAGAAGACTGTTGATCAATTCTTCACTGTTACAAATGTATTAACTTCAATTCGATCAAAAACAACAACAATAACACGGTGCTGAGACACAGTGTGGGAGTAGACAACACAGTGCTGGGAACACAGTGTGAGGTAGACAACACGGTGCTGAGACACAGTGTGGGGTAGACAACACAGTGCTGAGACACAGTGTGGGTAGACAACACGGTGCTGAGACACAGTGTGGGGAGTGACCAACACGGTGCTGAGAGCACAGTGTGGGTAGACAACACGGTGCTGAGACACAGTGTGGGTAGACAACACGGTGCTGAGACACATGAGTGTGGGGTGAACAACACGGTGCTGAGACAGTGGGAGTGAACAACACGGTGCTGAGACAGTGTGGGGTAGACAACACGGTGCTGAGACAGTGTGGGGGTAGACAACACGGTGCTGAGACACAGTGTGGGGTGAACAACACGGTGCTGAGAACAGTGTGAGGTAGACAACACGGTGCTGAGACACAGTGTGGGGTGGACAACACGGTGCTCTGAGACACACAGTGTGGGGTAGACAACTGCTGAGACACAGTGTGGGGTGAACAACACAGTGCTGAGACAGTGTGGGGTAGACAACACAGTGCTGAGACAGTGTGGGTAGACAACATGCGTGCTGAGACAGTGTGAGGTAGACAACACGGTGCTGAGAACACAGTGTGGGGGTAGACAACACGGTGCTGAGCAGTGTGGGGAGTGAACAACACGGTGCTGAGACAGTGTGGGGTAGACAACAGTGCTGAGACACAGTGTGGGGTAGACAACACGCGTGCTGAGACAGTGTGAGGTAGACAACACGGTGCTGAGACACAGTGTGGGGTGGACAACACGGTGCTGAGACAGTGTGGGGGTAGACAACACGGTGCTGAGACAGTGTGAGGGTAGACAACACGGTGCTGAGACAGTGTGAGGTAGACAACACGGTGCTGAGACACAGTGTGGGGTAGACAACACGGTGCTGAACAGTGTGAGGGTAGACAACACGGTGCTGAGACAGTGTGAGGTAGACAACACGGTGCTGAGACACAGTGTGGGGTAGACAACACGGTGCTGAGACAGTGTGAGGTAGACAACACGGTGCTGAGACACAGTGTGGGGGTAGACAACACGGTGCTGAGACAGTGAGGTAGACAACACGGTGCTGAGACAGTGTGGGGTAGACAACACGGTGCTGAGACACAGTGTGGGGTAGACAACACGGTGCTGGGGAACAGTGTGGTGAACAACACGGTGCTGAGACACAGTGTGGGGTAGACAACAGCGGTGCTGAAGACAGTGTGGGGTAGACAACACGGTGCTGAGACAGTGTGAGGTAGACAACACGGTGCTACACAGTGTGAGGTAGACAACACGGTGCTGAGACAGTGTGAGGTAAGCAACACGGTGCTGACACACAGTGTGAGGTGGACTGAGGAAGAGAGACTGTGTTATACTGGTTAATGTTTACAGCGTGGGCCTCTACCACCTACCAGAGAACTACTTCACCAGTGAGGGAGGTCCATAACCACGTGTTTCCCCTCACCACTTCACCAGTGAGGTCCATAACCACGTGTTTCCCCTCACCACTTCACCAGTGAGAGGTCCATAACCACGTGTTTCCCCCTCACCACTTCACCAGTGAGGGAGGTCCATAACCACGTGTTTCCCCCCTCACCACTCCACCAGTGAGGCAGGTCTCTAACCACGTGTTTCCCCCTCACCACTCCACCAGTGAGGCAGGTCTATAACCACGTGTTTCCCCTCACCCTCCACCAGTGAGGCAGGTCTATAACCACGTGTTTCCCCCTCACCACTCCACTAGTGAGGAGGTCCCATAACACGTTTTTCCCCTCACCACTCCACCAGTGAGGCAGGTCTATAACCACGTGTTTCCCCTCACCACTCCACCAGTGAGGCAGGTCTATAACACGTGTTTCCCCTCACCCTCACCAGTGAGGCAGGTCTATAACCACGTGTTCCTCTACACCAGTGGTTCTCAACCTTGTTTGCCCCATGCACCCCTTTCACCATATGTCAGAATGTCATTCCCCCTCCTTTCAAGATTGTCTGCCTCAAAAGTTCATTCCAAATAATATGAATATAATACTGAAAATCCTTTATTTTTTCCATATTAGTACATATACATTTACAATTTTACATGGAATATTTTTATAGTGGAGTTTTACAAATTAAATGCCAATTGAAAATGTTGATGGATTTATAAAACCTGAATAAAGTAAAATAGTTTTTTATAATGAATTACTTAACAGACCAAACTGAAGCATAATGCAATAAACAAAAGTTCAATAGAATACCAGGATATTGTAAATTTGTAATTAATTTTATTCAGATGAAGATTACAGTCAATGCGAAACCTGTGATTGTTTTTCTTCGCCAATTCTGGGATACGCGGAGGAGTGCTTGAAGGGCACAACGCAGGTCATTTTCTACCTCTAATCTACTACGTTGCTTCGTTTTAATTTGCAACAGAGTTGAAAAGCCTACTCACAAAGATATGTCGACACAAACGGAAGCAATGCACGGATAGCTCTTTCTGCCACTTTGGGTAGGAATCGCACATCAAGGGCCAAAATTCTGTGATTGATTTCTCATCGAACATATCTCTTGCTCCCCAATCAGTCCCCCTGAAAACCTGAATTCCCCTGGAAATTCCCCTGATTGAGAACCCTGCACTACAACAACAAGTGATCGGTAATTCATATATCCCCGTATGTTTACCTCAGGTCTCATTGGTGTAATGAAAATTTTGTTAAATATTCCTACATCTATTACAGTAAGTTAATTTTTGTCCATAGTATATTGTCAGCCCCTGGCTACAGTTCTTTCACTAAACTGTTTATTATTATTATTATTATTATTATTATTATTATTATTATTATTATTATTATTATTACACACAATATAAATGATGGTTGCCTCTCGTGTACGAGGATGGCCGGCCCAAGGACCACCTAGGGGTGAATTTGTTTAGGGTGTAGAAGCTGTCAGACACAAACACACCCTGAGTTAACGAGCTGCATGACCCAGTGTCACGGAATAGTCCGAAGACCGGACAACTCGCCAACTGCACTGACTAACCATTACCGGAACACGATCCGCGCGCGCACACACACACACAACAGCCAGGATCGTTACATTATAATAACGAAGACATCTAACATGGCAATTCTTTATTAATTTTCGGTTCACATGAAGATGAGGAACCAACTTATTTCACATGACGATTAAACACCTAATGTTAACCTAACCTAACATATCCTAACACATTCCTAACCTAACCTACTCTAAAATATCCTATCCAAACCTAACCTAACCTAATTCTAATTTGGTCAGCACACCGCAGCTCTCAGACAGTCACTGGTCGTATAAAACACGAGTCATTATTTCCATTACAAATTAAGACATCAAGTGCTGCCTTAACTTAAGTCGGTTAATGTTCTTTCTCACCGACACCAAGATATATATCACCACCTACAGATTAACAGGCTTTGTTAACCTACAGATTAACAGACTTTATTAACCTGCAGATTAACAGACTTTATTAACCTACAGATTAACGGCATTAGTTGTTTTTTTGTTGTTATTAACCTACAGATTAACGACATTATTAACCTACAGATTAACAGGCTTATTAACCTACAGATTAACAGACATTATTAATTAACCTACAGATTAACAGACATTATTAACCCACAGATTAACAGACATTATTAACCTACAGATTATTTTTGTTGTTTTGATTAACAGACATTATTAACTACAGATTAACAGACATTATTAACCTACAGATTAACAGACATTATTAACCCACAGATTAACAGACATTATTAACCTACAGATTAAGTATTGTTCCTACAGATTAACGAACATTAACCTGCGGGTTAACAGACATTA
>NW_024734689.1:0-5423 GCF_018991925.1 Homarus americanus | reverse complement strand
ATTGGCTGTAATTTGATGACGTTACCTCTTATTCCACCAATCACAGTTAAGTAAGAGATTACTGAAAGAATGCAATATTTACGCCACCAGTATCCATTTTTTTAGGGCGCCGCCTCCCCTAGGAGGACCTATTGTGAGCCACAGGCGTTGGCAGGGTCCCTGGGAGCAGTGGCGCCCTCCTAGTGGCAGTGGGTGTCTTTCCAGGGGAGGCAGGATCTCTGCCAGGGGCGACGGCGCCCCCAGGGGCCCTTCCACATGCAGCTTTACCCCAAGAACTTCATATTTTTGTCGTACATTTTGCATTCGTCCAGTAATCCCTTACTTAAACGTGATTGGTGGAGTAAGATATGACGTCATAAAATTACAGCCAATAGGAGAACAGAGCAATCACTCAGCACAACACCCCAACTTATGCTTTGCTGTTGGATATTTATTCTCGTTTCACTATTTTAAACTCTGGGAGATTTGATGTTAAATAAAATACACACTGCCCATAGCATTTTCAGTATTATCGCAACCTGAACAATGAAAAGGAGAATAAATATCCAACAGCAAAGCATAAGTTGGGGTGTTGTGCTGACTGGTTGCTCTGTTTTCCTATTGGCTGTAATTTGATGACGTTACCTCTTATTCCACCAATCACAGTTAAGTAAGAGATTACTGAAAGAATGCAATATTTACGACACCAGTATCCATTTTTTTGGGGCGCTGCCTCCCCTAGGAGGACCTATTGTGAGCCACAGGCGTTGGCAGGGTCCCTAGGAGCAGTGGCGCCCTCCTAGTGGCAGTGGGTGTCTCTCCAGGGGCGGCAGGATCTCTGCCAGGGGCGACGGCGCCCCCAGGGGCCCTTCCACATGCAGCTTTACCCCAAGAACTTCATATTTTTGTCGTACATTTTGCATTCGTCCAGTAATCCCTTACTTAAACGTGATTGGTGAAGTAAGATGTGACGTCATAAAATTACAGCCAATAGGAGAACAGAGCAATTAGTCAGCACAACACCCCAACTTATGCTTTGCTGTTGGATATTTATTCTCGTTTTACTATTTTAAACTCTGGGAGATATGATGTTAAATAAAATACAGTTAATTCCGCTCAGTATTTTCAGTATTATCGCAACCTGAACAACGAAAAGGAGAATAAATATTCAACAGCAGCGCGTTAAAAGCGTTGACTGGTTGTTTGTTTTCTCATTGGCTGCACTATTATTTAGCCTCTTATTCCACCAATCGCGCATAAGAGATTAGCTTGAAAGAATGAATATTTACACACACTAGCATTCATTTTTTGGGCCGCCTTTCCCTAGGAGGACCTATTGTGAGCCACAGGCAAGGCAGCGGTCCCTGGGGAGCAAGGCCTTCCTGGGTGGCAGTGGGTGTTTTCCAGGGCGGTGATCTCTGCTAGGGCGACGGCGGCTTCAGGGCCCTTCCCACATGCAGCTTTACCCCAAGAACTTCATATTTTTGTCGTACATTTTGCATTCGTCCAGTAATACCTTACTTAAACGTGATTGGTGGAGTAAGATGTGACGTCATAAAATTACAGCCAATAGGAGAACAGAGCAATCAGTCAGCACAACACCCCAACTTATGCTTTGCTGTTGGATATTTATTCTCGTTTCACTATTTTAAACTCTTGGAGATATGATGTTAAATAAAATACACACTGACCATAGCATTTTCAGTATTATCGCAACCTGAACAATGAAAAGGAGAATAAATATCCAACAGCAAAGCATAAGTTGGGGTGTTGTGCTGACTGGTTGCTCTGTTTTCCTATTGGCTGTAATTTGATGACGTTACCTCTTATTCCACCAATCACAGTTAAGTAAGAGTTTACTGAAAGAATGCAATATGCACGACACCAGTATCCATTTTTTTGGGGCGCCGCCTCCCCTAGGAGGACCTATTGTGAGCCACAGGCCTTGGCAGGGTCCCTGGGAGCAGTGGCGCCCTCCTAGTGGCAGTGGGTGTCTTTCCAGGGGCGGCAGGGTCTCTGCCAGGGGCGACGGCGGCCCCAGGGGCCCTTCCACATGCAGCTTTACCCCAAGAACTTCATATTTTTGTCGTACATTTTGCATTCGTCCAGTAATACCTTACTTAAACGTGATTGGTGGAGTAAGATGTGACGTCATAAAATTACAGCCAATAGGAGAACAGAGCAATCAGTCAGCTAACACCCCAACTTATGCTTGGCTGTTGGATATTTATTCGTTTCACTATTTTAAACTCTTGTGATACATGTTAACAAAAATAATACACTAAATGGCATTTTCAGTATTATCGTAACCCCTGAACAATGAAAAGGAGAATAAATATCCAAATGTTACAAGGGTGTTGTGCTGACTGGCTGCTCTGTTTTCCTATTGGCTGTAACGACGATGCTACCTTATTCCACCAATCACAGTTAAGCAAGAGATTAATGAGAATGTACATTTTACGACACTAGCATCCATTTTTTGGGGGCGCCTCCCCAGGAGGACCTAGCCAGAGCTGCTGGCAGGGTCCCTGGGGAGCAGTGGCGCCTCCCTAGTGGCGGTGGGGTGTCTTCCAGGGGCGGCAGGATCTCTGCTAGGGCGGATGGTGCCTCAGGGCCTCCCACATGCAGTGCTTTCTACCTCCTCAAGAACTTCAGGCTTGCAGACTATCTGTCCAAAATCTTGCATGAATGTGATTGGTGGAGCAAGATGTAACGTCATCAACATACAGCCAATAGGAGAATAGAGCAATCAGTCAGCACAACACCCCAACTTATGCTTTGCTGTTGGATATTTATTCTCGTTTCACTATTTTAAACTCTTGGAGATATGATGTTAAACAAAATACACACTGCCCATAGCATTTTCAGTATTATCGCAACCTGATCAATGAAAAGGAGAATAAATATCCAACAGCAAAGCATAAGTTGGGGTGTTGTGCTGACTGGTTGCTCTGTTTTCCTATTGGCTGTAATTTGATGACGTTACCTCTTATTCCACCAATCACAGTTAAGTAAGAGATTACTGAAAGAATGCAATATTTACGACACCAGTATCCATTTTTTTGGGGCGCCGCCTCCCCTAGGAGGACCTATTGTGAGCCACAGGCGTTGGCAGGTTCCCTGGGAGCAGTGGCGCCCTCCTAGTGGCAGTGGGTGTCTTTCCAGGGGCGGCAGGATCTCTGCTAGCGACGGCATTCCCCAGGCCCCCCACATGCAAAATGCTTACCTCAAGAATTTATATTTTGTTGAAGATTAGCCTCCTGGCCCAGTAATCCCTTACTTAACTGTGATTGGTGGAGCAAGATGTAACGTCATCAAATTACAGCCAATAGGAGAACAGAGCACCCAGTCAGACAACACCCCAACTTATGCTTTGCTGTTGGATATTTATTCTCGTTTCACTATTTTAAACTCTGGGAGATATGATGTTAAATAAAATACATACTGCCCATAGCATTTTCAGTATTATCGCAACCTGAACAATGAAAAGGAGAATAAATATCCAACAGCAAAGCATAAGTTGGGGTGTTGTGCTGACTGGTTGCTCTGTTTTCCTATTGGCTGTAATTTGATGACGTTACCTCTTATTCCACCATTCACAGTTAAGTAAGAGATTACTGAAAGAATGCAATATTTACGACACCAGTATCCATTTTTTTGGGGCGCCGCCTCCCCTAGGAGGACCTATTGTGAGCCACAGGCGTTGGCAGGGTCCCTGGGAGCAGTGGCGCCCTCCTAGTGGCAGTGGGTGTCTTTCCAGGGGCGGCAGGATCTCTGCCAGGGGCGACGGCGCCCCCAGGGGCCCTTCCACATGCAGCTTTACCCCAAGAGCTTCATATTTTTGTCGTACATTTTGCATTCGTCCAGTAATCCCTTACTTAAACGTGATTGGTGGAGTAAGATGTGACGTCATAAAATTACAGCCAATAGGAGAACAGAGCAATCAGTCAGCACAACACCCCAACTTATGCTTTGCTGTTGGATATTTATTCTCGTTTCACTATTTTAAACTCTGGGAGATATGATGTTAAATAAAATACACACTGCCCATAGCATTTTCAGTATTATCGCAACCTGAACAATGAAATGGAGACTAAATATCCAACAGCAAAGCATAAGTTGGGGTGTTGTGCTGACTGGTTGCTCTGTTTTTCTATTGGCTGAAATTTGATGATGTTACCTCTTATTCCACCAATCACAGTTAAGTAAGAGATTACTGAAAGAATGCAATATTTAGGACACCAGCATCCATTTTTTTGGGGCGCCGCCTCCCCAAGGAGGACCTATTGTGAGCCACAGACGTTGGCAGGGTCCCTGGGAGCAGTGGCGCCCTCCTAGTGGCAGTGGGTGTCTTTCCAGGGGCGGCAGGGTCTCTGCCAGGGGCGACGGCGCCCCAGGGACCTTCCACATCCACATGCAGCTTTACCCCAAGAACTTCATATTTTTGTCGTACATTATGCATTCGTCCAGTAATCCCTTACTTAAACGTGATTAAAATATTCTGCTTTATATTTTGCTGTTGGATATTTATTCTCGTTTCACTATTTTAAACTCTGGGAGATATGATGTTAAATACAATACACACTGCCCATAGCATTTTCAGTATTATCGCAACCTGAACAATGAAATGGAGACTAAATATCCAACAGCAAAGCATAAGTTGGGGTGTTGTGCTGACTGGTTGCTCTGTTTTCCTATTGGCTGTAATTTGATGACGTTACCTCTTATTCCACCAATCACAGTTAAGTAAGAGATTACTGAAAGAATGCAATATTTACGACACCAGTATCCATTTTTTTGGGGCGCCGCCTCCCCTAGGAGGACCTATTGTGAGCCACAGGCGTTGGCAGTGTCCCTGGGAGCAGTGGCGCCCTCCTAGTGGCAGTGGGTGTCTTTCCAGGGGCGGCAGGATCTCTGCCAGGGGCGACGGCGCCCCCAGGGGCCCTTCCACATGCAGCTTTACCCCAAGAACTTCATATTTTTGTCGTACATTTTGCATTCGTCCAGTAATCCCTTACTTAAACGTGATTGGTGGAGTAAGATGTGACGTCATAAAATTACAACTTATGCTTTGCTGTTGGATATTTATTCTCGTTTCACTATTTTAAAATCTGGGAGATATGATGTTAAATAAAATACACACTGCCCATAGCATTTTCAGTATTATCGCAACTTGAACAATGAAATGGAGAATAAATATCCAACAGCAAAGCATAAGTTGGGGTGTTGTGCTGACTGGTTGCTCTGTTTTCCTATTGGCTGTAATTTGATGACGTTACCTCTTATTCCACCAATCACAGTTAAGTAAGAGATTACTGAAAGAATGTAATATTTACGACACCAGTATCCATTTTTTTGGGGCGCCGCCTCCCCTAGGAGGACCTATTGTGAGCCACAGGCGTTGGCAGGGTCCTTGGGAGCAGTGGCGCCCTCCTAGTGGCAGT
>NW_024734687.1:475000-516254 GCF_018991925.1 Homarus americanus | reverse complement strand
CTCAAACACGAGGCTAAATGGTCGTCTTAATGTAGTGACATTAATAAACACTGAATACGTGTTTGTTGTCACATTATTTTACATGTTTGATTTATTGCATCCAGTTACTGGAAAAAAATGGCTTCCAAAATACTCTCAATCATCTTCTCTCCCCAGCTGTAGAGTTACTGTAGGCACCCATTCACAACTGGGTGGATTCGGGGTGCACCAGGCGACCCTTAGAACAGGTAAGCGTCGTGCCCACTCGGCCACCGTGCCATTTCTCCACCTTTAAGTTTCCATCGTATAAATTACAGTGTACTACGTTCTCTATGGTACAGTATAGTGTCGCGGGCAATGGTGTGTTCTCCTGTGATCGGATATTAATCAGATAATCCCCATTCACGACCTTATTTTATAAGATGCAAATGTGAAGGCGGTCGAGTGCAGTACCGGCCACGCTGCCTCCTTGTGTACCGAAGGCTTTGTAGACAGTGTTGTATGGGACCAACTTTCATTTCAGTCTCTAGAAATATTTCAAGTACAGGTCGATTACAAATTCAAATAGATATTTATAATGCAAATGTCACTCACAACTTGTATGATATCCAAGTCATAAAGTTTGTTGTTTAAGGGTGATAGCGGGGGGCCGTGTCGTAACTCTACTCTACCCCGTCATAAGCCATGGGCATTAGTTGCTTCTCGTCCCTTTCAGTTTTATAACGTGACGCTTTGTGACCGTCAAGTTTTATCTACTAGAGAGAGAAGCATCATCATACACACACATTCGTCCCCTCCCTCCCTCTCCTTAAACACCCCCCTTATCCCAGACAGTTTAAATTAAGTTGTATCGAAGGAAAATACAGTGCAGTACAAGTTGAAAATATGGACTTAATTTCTGTTTATGAAGCGTCCTGCGAAAGCTCAGTGTAGTGGCCTAGTTAACAAGGCTGGTATCAGGTGCACAGCCAATAATGAAGGACCATAGCATTTCAATTTTCAGCAAAAGTCGTCGGCAGAATACAAAGATCACCTCCAGTTAATTAATAGGCAAATACAGAAACTAAAATGCGTTTAAAAATTTATTGCTAAACATTACAAAGAACTTCATGGGTAAATAAAACTCCAGACCATGTGATTGAGTGCACTGATATGTAGTTCGTCATTAACTATTATGTTGTCTACAATGTTTACTGAGGAAGGTACATAAACTGTTGGTTCAAGAGGAGATCAGTAATAACGCGAGATCGTTCATAAAACTTATTGCTAAATTACTTGAGTCTGTTAAATTGTCACACACAATCTGTCTCACTTATTAAAAGATAATATACTTAAAGTATAGCACTGAACTGGTTTACGTTAAAATATCTATTTAATACATCCATGGAAAAAAATTAAGTTGAGCGTAAAGTTTTAAAAACAGCGGAGTGACGTACGGGTTCACAACTTGCGCGTAGAAGCCTTCCAACACTCACCTCAGAGTGTTGCCAGGTGACCCCTGAAACACACTCAATAAGTACATCACCTTCACATACAGTACATGTTAAAATGTCTGTTTTAGCCAGACTTGTAAATATGAAGTTTGCCACGAAGTTCTCTTAAAGTTATATTATGCTTAGTAAAGTTTTTGGTATAAAATCATGTTTAGACTCGACGAATATTGTTACACAGATGATGCCCGTGTGTGTGTGTGTGTGTGTGTGTGTGTTCAATAAGCCCGTCCATGTATCTATGAGCGAGGTGTAGTCATGACCTCTAGTATGATACATGACGTGGTGGTCCCTCTCACAGTTGACTGTGTAAGAAGTTACTGCTTGAACGATAGAACATTTTATGTTAAATATACACAAACTGAGGACTGAAGACCTCAGGATAGTGTGTGTGTGTGTGTGTAACTCATTATACCATTTATATTTATTTGGCAACTGATCTTTCGAGTAATGATCCCGACGGAAACATGCACACACACACACACACACACACACACACACACACACACACACACACACACACACAGTGTCCACAACCGTGACGACGATGAGGAAAAGAAGCAGCTTTTTACACCAATACAAAGCAACATTTAGTGGGCGTCGAGGCGGACAAGGTTCTCCGGCGGGGTGCCCACGTCGAGGAGTAGGTGTGTGAAGAGTGGGTGGCGGTGGAGGGCCAAGAGGGAGTAACGCAGGGTATTGAGTCCGTCCAGTCTGTAACGTCGGCCTGATGTACGCACCAATTTACCACGTACCTGAGGGCAATTAAAACAGATTACATTCACTGAAATATGGGAGATCACCTGATGATTAAATACCCTGACGCTACCTGTGGGATTAGAAGTGTGTTTGGGTGTGTAATTATCAGGTAAAATCAACTAACGTGCTTAATTTCCTGGTGTTCCCAGTGTCTGTTTTGTTTGTCACTCAGCCATCTACTGTAAATATCCAGTCATCCACACTTGAGACTTCTTTTACATTACCGCATAAGTTATATTATTCAGCATAATGTGTTTTTCTCTCCAGGGAAGACGCCATTTTATTGTCTATCTTTTTTGTCAGGTAAGAACACAGTTTACTTACGTTGGAACTCTTCTTCTTAACACATGGCCAGAAAAAAACAAAGACTGTATTAATGTCATGGTCACAGTAGCTCGTTCATATTCCGCTCATCCGTCCATAAACCATGATTTCGTTTAGTTATCCATGCAAACGTTTTCTCTAATACTATTACCAACGAAAACGCTCATGACTAACTAAAAAAAAATAACGTTATGGACGAATGAGTAGAGCGTATTACTAATAGGCTGAAGCCCTAGGCCCACTATGAAAATAGATCCACAAAATTCGTTACAAAAATATAAGCCCTTTCTCTAATAGGTCTCTTAGACTAGCACAAAATAGCCACAGGCGATAAAAAATCCCGGCGGGCGAGTTGAAATATTAGAGAGCTTCTCCGGCTGGTAATCATTTATTGTTTATATTTTACGCCGCTGACGTTCAAATTTACCACCCTGAGCAAGAGAGTACAGTATTCCGCCTTGGGGCTGGCAAATAGGTGAAGACTTCTCGAACTGTGATTGGCTCTTGATGACATAAGTCTAATGCTATTCAGGGGCGCACTCAGGGGGGTTTCCTGGTTCCCGGAACACCACCCACCCCCCCACTGGGCTTTCACCAAGATTATTATCCTCTGTGGCCGTCAGAACATTTCTCTGCGAGGTCACAGAGACAATACCAAGGGCGTTGCCAGTGATGGGACTGCCAATCATTGTAACTTTCTGGCCCTCCTTGACTTCCGTGTGGAGGCTGGAGACAGGGTTCTGGGTATGCACCTAGGCACAGCTGCAAAGAATGCTCTGTACACATCTTGGAATATCCAGAACCAGTTGATTCACATTTGTGGAGAACAGATACGTGACCATATCTTTCAGAAGATGAAGAAAAACAAGTTTTTCTCTATCATAGCTGATGAGGAGCAGCTCAGCATGGCGTTAAGGTATGTGGACCTTAATGACCACATCAGAGAAGACCTGGTGGACTTTTTGGAAAGTGACAATGGGGTAACTGGCAGAATTATAGCAGATACGGTGACAACCAGCATCACAGGGTATGGACTTGACACCAACAACCTAAGAGGTCCGGCCTATGACGGAGCTGGCAACATGGCTGGCAGCTCCAAGGGGGCAGCAGCTATCATAAAGGAGACCAACCCCTTGGCCCTCTACCAGCACTGCTCATCACATGCCCTAAGCCTGTCTGTTGTTAAGTCCACCCAGATCACCAGTATCAGGAACATGATGGGTACCGTGGACAGGATCTCAACTTTCATGGAAGGCCATCCCACACGTGCATATGCCTTTGAGAACATAAGAACATAAGAAAATAAGGAGTCTGCAATAGGCCGGTTGGCCTGTGCATGGTAGCTCCTGTCGAGAGTTACTACCACTCTCTATCATCCATGAATCTATCTAGCCTCCTTTTAAAACTTTCCAGAGTTCCCGCACTTACTACAAAGTTGCTAAGCTTGTTCCACTCGTCCACCACCCTATTTGTGAACCAGTTTCTTCCTATCTCCCTGGCTCCCTGGACACCCAACCTGAATCAAGGAAAAACAACCTGAAAAATCTGTGCCATACACGTTGGATGCTACACCTAGATGCCCTAGAAACTTTTGTGGAATTACATCACTCGGTGGTGGCCTGCATGGAGGACATTGTGGAGGGTGGTCCTGGCAGCTGGTCTGATGCCCAGGCCCTACTGCTCGCCATCACCAGCACAGACTTCATTGTGTCACTGGTGATCACCAACAATGCACTAGGATACCTGAAAGGTGTGACCACTAGCCTTGAAGCAGGCCAAGGACATAGTTAAGGCCAGCAGAGAAGTTAACTGTGTAAAAGCGGCACTACAAGACGTCCAAAACAACATGGATGATCACTACACTGAATGGTTTCGTCAGGCAGAACAACTGTGTGAGGCTGTAGGTGTCACACCTTCCATGCCCAGACTTTGCGAACACCAACGACACTGAGACAACACGTCAGCTGATGGACCAGCTGAATACTACAGGAGAACGGTGGCCATTCCACTCCTAGACCATCTCCTGGCAGAGCTGGAGATGAGGTTCAGCCCCCTGCACCAGGAGGCCTTCCAGGGACTCAGTGTCATCCCATCCATCTTGGTAACCATGACACCAGCAGAGGGCAACAGAAGAATACAAGAGCTGGATGGACTCAACCGGGAAGATCTGCCACCTCCTGGCAGTATCAAGAGGGAGGTACACACCCGGCGTGTCAGGTGGGGTGAAAAACCCAAGGAACAGGGCCCCACCAGCCTTCCAACTACACCGGCTCAATAAATTCATGTACACCTTATGTTTGTGCAAATTAAATATGCTCCTCAAACCCTTCTAGTAATAATTGCATTTAATATTATAACTTTGTATTAGATGCATCGGGCTTTATTTCATATTAGGAAATACTACATATCCATCGATATAATAAGCATAAAATCGTATAAATAGCAAGTTATTTTTGACCAAGTACTAATGAATATAGCGACCAGTGTTAAAGCGTATTTCACATTTGCAAACAGGAAGAGTCGAAGGGTGACCTAACCTGACCTGACCTGACACTACAATTTCCTTACCTTAGGTTAGGTTAGGGTAAGGGGTGGGATAGGGAAGGGTAGGTTTGGTAGGCAGGTAGGTAGGTAGGTAGGGTAGGTAGGTTAGGTGGGTAGGATGGGTAGGTTAGGCAGGAAAGCAGGCAGGCTAAGTAGGTTAGGTAGGTAGGTTTGTTGTATTTCATATATTGTATTATGTTACTGTTTACTTAAACTTAATCAATATTTTTAGGCAAGGCAAGGCAAGTAGGTCTCTGTCTATCTGTAAATGTGTGTGTCAGTATTAATACATTTCTAAATGATATGGTGACTTTCATATTGAGCCTTCACAAATTTTATGTGTGTACCCTGCATTATTAAACTCACAATATTTAGGTTTATTTTGTATATTTTATGAAGGTCAGAGTGCATGCAAATAAGCAATGTACTATAGAGTGTGATAAACATATTAAAAGTTTTCAAAACTTATTTATTTCGCATAAAATGTGTCTTGCAAATGCTTCTTGTATTTTAGTAAGTGATATACGTAATCGATAATATTTTTCCGTTTCTATATTACCTTATAGTGTAGTTAAATAAATGAGGCACTTGAGCTATAAAAGAGTCTACGACATATTTTGCTAGGAAGTTTCTACTACAGTACGTCAAAATAATCTTTGTATAGATGTATGCATACAATATATGTGTTACGTACATACATACATACCTGCATAAAATATACATACAAGCATATATATTCATACACACACATGTATAATATACATTAATGCATACATACATATTAGCCTATATACTCTAAGCCTATACAAATAGCCTGAGATAGGCTTTCTGGACTTAATTAGCCCCAGGCCCAGGAGACCCTTAATCCGACCCCTGTGAATGAGTGGTGGGCGATATATAGGTACAACTGTGACCACGACATTAAGGTCATACTCAGGTTCAGTGATTCAGTGTTCGCCTCAACCTCCTCACTGTCTATTCTTCCTCCTGAGCAAGTAAGGCAGATCTCTCCTACAACACCAGGTACATCTCCCCACCTCCACCATACCTTCCAGGTGAGGGGTCGACGCTTGAGGTGACGTATCATGGTGTACCTGGCCAGCATGTTGGGGGGCCGGGTGATGCTGAGGCCAGACTGCTTGATCCTGTGAACACACCGGCCGTTAGCCTCCTAGTTAGGATTCACTGATGACATATAACCTGTATTTAACAGAAATCAATATAACGGGTAAAGTGTGTTAAATAGTGGTTCTATATTTAACGGACTCAATATAATGGACTATACTCTCCCAGCTTCGGCAGTATGTATACTATATATAGTCTGTTATATGGAGGTTTCATATATATATATATATATATATATATATATATATATATATATATATATATATATATATATATATATATATATATATATATATATATATGAAAAAACGTGGATAAGATAAATCTTGATAGAAATCACACGGGAAATAGAAACAACGGGCACCTTAGCTTTCGTGTAAGGCAATCTTTATATATATATATATATATATATATATATATATATATATATATATATATATATATATATATATATATATATATATATATATATATATATCCGTCTGTCTGTTTATATATTTTAATCTCTTCCCTACTTAATTCTAACCTTATCCTATCCATAATTTTCCAATTCCGGGATTCATGTATTCTTTCAAGCGAGTAAACTCCATATCAAGATTGGATTCGGGAATTCCAAATGTTGCAAAAAAATCAGAAACCGGGAATATCAACACTTAAGGATCATGACCCAAATATACAGGGCCATAGAAAAAAAAATGTTCAGATTTCATATATCAAAATCTGGGCATTCTTTTTCCATGACCCTGTAGTTGTCTGTAGCAAACTACCAAATAAAACCTGATCCACGGTGAGACTATACCAAGCAGTTTGAGCTGTTGTTGTCTACTTGTCTCAGTTGAGGAGGAGGAGTGTGGGGGAGGACTGGAAGGGGTGACTTATTTACCTGTAGCCCATATCATCGTCCTCGCCTCCCCAGCCCCAGTACATGTTGGAGTAGCCGTTGAGTCGGAGGAAATGGTCACCACGGACGCTTAGCACACCGCCCACCAGTAGGAAGTACGGCAGCCTGTGAAAGACACCTTGTTTACTGTACTGCTGCTGTAACACCTCTTTACTGTACTGATGCTGTAACACCTCTTTACTGTACTGATGCTGTAACACCTCTTTACTGTACTGCTGCTGTAACACCTCTTTACTGTACTGATGCTGTAACACCTCTTTACTGTACTGCTGCTGTAACACCTCTTTACTGTACTGCTGCTGTAACACCTCTTTACTGTACTGCTGCTGTAACACCTCTTTACTGTACTGATGCTGTAACACCTCTTTACTGTACTGCTGCTGTAACACCTCTTTACTGTACTGATGCTGTAACACCTCTTTACTGTACTGATGCTGTAACACCTCTTTACTGTACTGATGCTGTAACACCTCTTTACTGTACTGCTGCTGTATCACTAATAACTTGTTTTACTGCAGTCCCTCCCGAGGATGTAAATAACTCACTCAATGGTATTATTCTAAAATCCTAAACAGAATTAATCCAAGAAATTGTGTTTGTATAATTCATTCAGTTTATCCTGGGCCAAAGTGTTTATTTTACGTACAAGACACAATAGTTGTGATAATATTGAACAAGACATATGAAATATAAATCAACATACGGTGCATTACGCCTGGTGTTGATGATCGGAACTGTGTTGTACTCACTTGTAGCCGAGGGTGTCCACGCCTACAGAGAGGTGTCTGGGTTGGGGCGGACACGAGTACATGTTACGGTCGTCCTCTGGTAGAAGGTCGACGTCGTGGAAGATAAAACAGTTGGCATCGCTCCTCTGCCACGCCTCCATGAACCCCGCGTTCATGATGGATCCCTTGTTGAAGGTCGCGTTGCCCGCCTGCAAGACATCAATCGAGTGAGGAGATTGTTTTGGACATATGTGTTCCTGAGGTAGGCACAGAGAATGATAACAAGTAACTAAGTAACTCTACGAGTTATAAAATATCTACCTACCAATGGCTCTTAAAATAATTTACTGGTCATGATAAAAGCGGGCCATGAGGGCCACACCTACACACGGGGACAAAGTCACATAAATTCAAACTTTTAGGAGTTGAAGAAATTGACGGCATAACGAAAACAGTTTAATTATCGTCCATAACCTGTAATATTTAGTGTGTGTCTGAAATTTCGACCCCCTGGTGCGCCTTGTTCCTGTGTAACCACTTTTACTGCGGCTGTTTGAGCGAGAACGACCCAGTTAGGGTGGCACCTCATTACGTGTGTTGACAGTGTGTGTGTGCGGCAGTAAAACTGCGGTGGTGGTGGTGGGTCAACACTGGCTTATACTCCACCACTGTTGCTAACATTAGTGCCCTGCTCACCTCCAATTACTACCTGTCGTCCTTGCTGCTCAAAGTCCTCAACTAACTTATTAAAGACTTACACACAGGTTCTGGAGTAGAGGACAGTGTTCCCACCTCGTACACAACACAACAGGACACTGGTAGTAACAGCCAAGCTAGGCATCTACAACAACCATTGAGTATTTTTTACCATAATGTACACTCATCTACAAGTGTGTACAAGCCAATGTGTACACTTCTCCTTCACAAATATGAATCCATCTAATTAAAATCAATTGCCCGTGTTTAGTGTGTCCTTCAGTGGGTGTAGAGAAGGGGAGATGGCACGGCGGTCAGCGGCACTTAACAACCCAGTCTTGCCTCCTCCCTCCAGTTCTATACAATTTGTGCTTTAACTTTGCGTGTTACATAGAGTTAATAAGAGTTCTTATCCCACAATGTTCCCTAAGTGACCGTATGAATATTCTAAACAGGTCACTTGGGTCAGTCTTCTCGGTGTGTCTGTGTTTTGAGGAGGACAGTGGAATGAGACCGTTGGTGACACACTCTGCTGACAGTAGCTCCAGCGTTCACTATTAGCTCCAGCGTTCACTATTAGCTCCAGCGTTCACTATTAGCTCCAGCGGTCACTACTAGCTCCAGCGTTCAGTATCTCCAGCGTTCACCAAGTGTGTTCCACTCCACCATCAACATAAGTGACTGACAGACTCTCGTGGACCCAACTCACACGTCGAACAATTCTTGATCTAAACTCAAAACATTGTACCATTAAATTTACAAGTTAAATAGACCAAGACTCTTAAAGGTGTACTTCTTGACACCTGTGTTACATAACCGATAAACGTTCACTTGTTTAGCCTTGGCTTAAATACTTTACCTTTACCTACAAGCTATAATGTATAAAACGCTAACAAACCTTTAATTAACAGTGTTCAATATAAGGTGTGGGCCAACATTTACCTGTCTCACGTACTCTTTAAATATTTGCCTCATTATTCTCTACAAAATATCTACCCAAAATAATTAGCATTTTTTTAACAGAATTCTGAAGAAATTTTTTAATACAAGTATGTAAATAAACCTTTAATCTTTACTGCCCCAGAGAAATTGAAGTATAGTATATTAAATTACCCAATATGGGTCACCTGAGCGGTAGTTTGTGTGTGTGGTCACTCAATACAGGCGGACCATCTACTTCAGTTACACATGGTCACTCACTAGTTCTTCTATACGTGGTCACTCAATACACAAGGACCACTGCACTCACACAAGGACGGACACCACAACACTACACCTACCCAACCACCTGTGTCTTTATAACATCTTTCATAATGTAAATGGGATTTCTTTATCGTCTATAGTCACGTTAGGTCATTCTGGCGTAATCTAAGTCAGGATTTCATAATGAATATTTACTTTTGTTAGTTTGAGATTATTTTGGTTAAACTTTACAACTTTTAACAACAACTTTGAGTAATTTCACCGAGATTTTGATTTTACACGAGAGTTAGCATATGTTTGTTTCATACTGGAGAGACGGGAAGGGAGAGACAGAGAAGAGAGAAACACAGAGGGAAGAGAGACAGAAAAGGGGAGAGACAGAGAAGAGAGAAACACAGAGGGAAGAGAGACAGAAAAGGGGAGAGACAGAGAAGAGAAAGAAACACAGAGGGAAGAGAGACAGAAAAGGGGAGAGACAGAGAAGAGAGAAACACAGAGGGAAGAGAGACAGAAAAGGGGAGAGACAGAGAAGAGAGAAACACAGAGGGAAGAGAGACAGAAAAGGGGAGAGACAGAGAAGAGAGAAACACAGAGGGAAGAGAGACAGAAAAGGGGAGAGACAACCTCATAGTTCCCAACAGCTGAGGGGGAAAAAATGTACACAAAAACCGTACTCTTTTTACCAGTCATTCTTTTCGTCTCCGCCCCACCGTATATTATTCAGTGATAAAAATAGCAATAAAAATATTTTGAATTGCCTGACAAACACTCGGACACCACTCCCTTCTCCTCCCTCCCCAGGTACAGTGTTTTATATCCTAGAATACAGGAACTGATATGTATGTATGAATGTATGTATGTATGAGTGTATGTATGTATGAGTGTATGTATGTATGTATGTATGTATATGTATGTATGTATGAGTGTATGTATGTATGTACTAAATTTGTTCTTGTTGTTCTTCTCATTATCTCTGTTCTCTACCGTTCCTTTATTCTAATCTATCTCTTTTATTGCCTGTTTTCTTATTATCCATTTACTACAGTTATGCCTCTTCCTCTTCAGCAGTGGGGGTATATATAATTAATGTCCTACACACACACACACTTACACACGCACACACACACACACACTTACGTTGTGCAGAAAGTCGCTACATATTATAAACTTGTGGTTGAAAGGTAATTTAAAATGTTAATGAGTAAAGAAGTTAATTACTTTTACCTGAGTGACAATTTACCTGGTGGCGAAAAGAGGTGGTTGTGACGCACCAACAGCCTCCTGACACATAAGGCTCCTGACACATAAGGCTCCTGACACATAAGGCTCCTGACACAAAGGCTCCCGACACCTTCAAACTGAACCTAAGTTTTGCTGTTGTATATGTGACATAAGGCGCCAAAAATACTCACCCTAACCACCAACAAACACCTAACCTAACCTGTTCGGCCACGTAGATGGTGTACTCGAGCTGTTGTCGCCTCAGGATGGGGTGAAGCCAGCTGAGGAGGATGATGAGGTGGTGGAGGCGGTCTCTGTATGGCAGGACGACGGCGACCTTGTGACGGGGTAAACACGGGGTCTCTGGTTCCTGTACGGGGCTCCATCTACCGCCCGGTGACACCCAGTCGAGCTGAGACAACACGTCCTCCAACTGTAACTTCTCTAGGTGGTCGAGATCGATGTCCAGGTGGCCCACTGGAAGTACAGGGAGTGAGTAGAAGGAGGAAGGGAATGGTTAGGTTATCAGGCGTATTGTGCTGCTGGTGTTGGCATCACTGTTATACTTCTGTTGAGGTTGGTGCTACTGTATTGCTGTTTCTCATCCTTACCTAACCTAACCTCCCTTACCTAACCTAACAGCATCTAACGGCCATATCTCCTCTATACTGAGCGTTGAGGGAGACTGTTGCCACTACCAATAAGATAAACATTGTGGTTGTATTCTGAGTCACTCCTTAATACCAGTGATGTGGCTCGTTCACATTGCCCGAGAGGTAGCAGGAAGGAAACAAGTTATCCCACCGTAGTTTTTAAATGACAGACACAGAACAAGGATAACAACGCGCGTGTGTGTGTGTTGTTGTTAAAGCCGAGCTGCCAATGGTGAAGGCTATGGGGTTGTGCCGGGTGTGGATGAGATGTGAGGTAAGGTGGAGGGTATGGAGGAGGTGTGAGGTAAGGTGCCAGATGTGGATGAAGTGTGAGATGGTCAAACAGTTCCTGAGTCTGACAGGTAGATACTGAACTAAGTTTTAAGAACAGTACTCTCTCTCTCTCTCTCTCTCTCTCTCTCTCTCTCTCTCTCTCTCTCTCATCTAGGAAACAGACGTGAGACATAATGGGATTAACTGATTCCTAATGTAAGTGATTCGGTAATGATGAAGAGGAAATGTGGAGGTGTAGCGTGTGTGACAGCCGCCCGGGTGGCAGGGAGGCTGTCGTACCCTCAATAACGAAGATGATTTCCCCCTGGTGGTCGGTGTGAGGTCAAGAGGGTAAGAGGAGGTGGAGTAGGAAGAGGAGAGGAGAGAAGACAATTTGGAGAATGAGAATGAGGGCGTCAGGGGAGGATAAACCACTGAGCCCTGTCTACTCTCACGCTAAACTGCTAAATATTATACAGTACACTTAATCCCTTCCCCTCCCATTCAACCCCCAAGCGGGCCAAACATCTATGTAATTCAGATTAAAATGTAAAAAAATATCATATACGGTCATTATGTAAGAAGGAATGGCAGGCATATGTCTTGAACGAGGAGAAAAACCAGATTTCTAAGTGTAGATACATTTGTTTCAGTTACCCGTCCATATTAACAGAAAACTGACGCGTGGGAGTAAGAGCACTACCTGGGGGATATTTTCTAAGGCCATTTAGGAAGAAAACCCGAAATATTATACGTGATAAATATCCCTCATACAAAACTGGGGGAATAATCTCTTGAAAATTAAAAAAAACAGGTAGGCAGTGAGGTAACTAACGCAATAACGAATAAAAAAAACACCTGCAACAGATGAATATGTTAACAGTGACATGTTAAATGAGGCAAAACACGTGTCAAGTGTCAGTCTGTGAGAAGTGATAAATGATACTGTTTCCTTCCTCACACCTGAGCTGCCAACAATATACACAAACAATTTTACTTTGTCGGTGGAGAAAAAGGTGTTGTGAAAATCATGTTGCTACTAATTACTTCCTCGATAATTGTATACTGAGTACAATTACGTGACATAACACACAGTACATAAGCATCTTCAGTAACTCCACAATAACAGTATAAGACTCACATAGGCCGGGTGGGATCTCAGGACACAGCGGCAAATTTCTCAGCTGTTCTTCGTTGAGGTGAGACACTCTGGTCTTCTTCGTCTTGGAGGTCGACTTGACTTGTTGAGCCACAGGCGAGGTCGAGATGGTGGTGGCCTCACTATCTATGAGGTCGTAGTCGTCATCTTCTCGGAGGTACAGAGGCTCGAAATCCTTCTCCGCTTCACTAAATTCTGTCGCTAACACATCAGAGGTCTTATTGTCCATTTTGTTATTATCACTGTCGGGCTCTTCCTCTCGTATTATGTGACTTATTTTAAATCGTTTGTTATTCGGTTCCGCCTCGTGTGTCGTGGCCTTCGTGCCCGAGCGGGTTCTCTCGACGAGTGTGATGAAGTCGTTATTATTATCAGGGTGGCTGCTAGTATGTACGGGCGGGCGGGGATGTGTAGCGTCCCATATAACACTCTGGGAAACACGGACACTGTTATCACACTCACTGTCACCACTGTCACATGTTATCTTGCTAAGGAAACGTCTTCTCACACTGTCATTACTGTCTTTTAACTTAATAACACTATCACTGCCTCGTCTACCTGCACTGTTCCTCCTCCCGTCACCTACAGTGCCTCTCTCTGTGTCTGTACTGAGAGATGCTTTCTCTCCACTCGTTGTGTGAGGTTCTCTGACTCTCTTTCTCTCTGCCGTAGTTGGTTCTCCTCCACCACCAGTCTTCTTCAGGACACTCGAGGACACTACTCTTCTTGTTGGCGGGATAACGACCCTTAGACGGGGCTTGGAAGCTGATTGGGTGGGGTGACTGGAAGCAGGTGTTGTGTGTGTTGGGTTATGGGAGGAGTGAGTGTCGTGGGTGGTGGTTGTGTGGGCGTGAGTGTCGTGGGTGGTGGTTGTGTGGGCGTGAGGGTCAAGGAGTGGAGGCCGTGTGGTGTGGGGGGAGGAGGAGGAGGGCGGAGGTGCGTGATCACCAGTAGAATGGGCGGTGATGTGGGTGGAGTGATTATAGTGGGTGGAGTGATTATAGTGGGCGGAGTGCGTGACGAGGAGGGAATTACGGACGATGATGGCAGCCAGTTGACTAGCACGCCGGCGATTGGCTGCCAGCGCCGTGTTGACCTGAGGAAAGTGATCATTTCAGTTAAGTCAGACAAAACATATTTTTTTTTATCAGAAGCATTGTACAAAGAATTTACTGAATATATGTCTGTCTGTCTATCAACACACAGCCAGGTAGAAAGAGCCAGGTAAGACCCTCCTTGCTTACCTCGACAGATGGTGCGTTGCGGATCAGTAAAGGTTCGATCTTGAACTGATTAAACTGACTCCTCCAAGGTTTGTGAGACACTTTGCTCGCCCGCCCACCACCGCCCCCGCCACCCACGCCCGTACCACCTACCCGGCCTGTATCCAGCTGCGCCATCATAGTGTGCTGCACCACCGCCATCTGTTGGTAGAGAGATGTTGATGATGTGGTTATGCATGAAGGGAGGAGAGGGGGGGGGGGTAACATCTGTCAGGTAAACACATCATTATAACAGGTGTCAAATGGCACGTGTGTCCTTATAATATCCTAACCTCAGTCCCCTGACCCTGACCTGTGATGAGTGTGACTTATAATGACTGACCTAAGATAACTCTGACCTGCATGAGGACTCACCTGTCATGCCTGTGAACAATAATGACGGTGACCTGTAATGACTAACCTGTGATGACTGTGACCTGTAGAACTGACCTGTGAGAGCGTGAAGAGGACGAAGAGAGAGACGATGACGAGAAGACCCAGTAGAAGCAGTGACCTCACGGGCCTGTACCTCACCGTCTGCGTTACCTGAGGGAGGGTCAAAGGTCATGTTAGGTCACCATATTGTTGTGACATGGAAACAGTGTTACCTTCACTATTAAATGATAAATTGATTCTGATTATTAGTATGTTATTGTGTTTGTTTACATATTGTCAGTTTTCTTGAGAATTATATTGTAGAGGAGAACTTGTGTAGTGGGTGTAGTGTTGTGTAGTGGGTGTAGTGTTGTGTAGTGGATGTAGTGTCGTGCAGTGGGTGTAGTGTCGTGTAGTGGGTGTAGTGTCGTGCAGTGGATGTAGTGTCGTGCAGTGGGTGTAGTGTTGTGTAGTGGATGTAGTGTCGTGCAGTGGGTGTAGTGTTGTGTAGTGGATGTAGTGTTGTGTAGTGGGTGTAATGTCGTGCAGTGGGTGTAGTCTTAGTGGATAGTGTTGTGTGGGTGTAGTGTTGTGTAGTGGGTGTAGTGTTGTGTAGTGGATGTAGTGTCGTGCAGTGGGTGTAGTGTCGTGTAGTGGGTGTAGTGTCGTGCAGTGGATGTAGTGTCGTGCAGTGGGTGTAGTGTTGTGTAGTGGATGTAGTGTCGTGTAATGTTGTGTAGCGTATTTTGAAATGTAATTAGTGTAAACATTAAGGTGAGAGGGATGATAAAATAATCCCTTAGCACCTGCATTTCCACAGAACACCTGAGTGAGTGAGTGTAGCGAAGCAGCAAAACCCATACAGAATCCTCTACCCACAGAAACACTACATTAAACCTGTTCTCAACCTTACTTGTCTTCCCGAGTCACATAAACCCATTGAGTAAAAAACACAACTATAAACCAGTATTGTTAACTTAAGACAGGTGAATAAAAATAAATAAATAAAACACAGGTAAGGTTCCTCTCCCCTGGGCCACACTTACCTTACCACCCTCACTAAAAGCTTCCTCAGTTTATTGGGGAGGTGGAGAGGGGGGGGGATGGGTCTCCTCTTTCCCTCTCACCATAAGTGCTCAGCCATTTCCTCTCTCACTGTTTATGTACTCAAGATTCCTATTATTGTTTATGGACTCTAGGCTTCTGGCTGGTCCTTCCTTCACCCTTTATATTTACCTTCCAATATTACCTCCATCCCTCTCTTCTTCCTTCCTTTCATCCCTCTCACATTCCTTCCCTCCTTTTTTTCTCTCCCTTCCTTCCTCCTCCTCTCTATCCCCTCATTCACTCCCCCCATCCTTCTTCCTACCCTTCCCTCCTTCACCATAATTTCTCTACACTATCTTTCTCATCAGTTCCCATTGCGACTTTCACTATAATCTTTCACTTTAACTCTCACTATTCCCTCTCATTTCAACTTTCACTATTACCTCTCACTAGAACTTCCTCCCACATTACCTCTCAACTTTCTCCACGTCTCCTACCATTATCTTCCTTCGTTATCTCCTACCATTATTTTTTTTTCTTTTACAATTTATTTTTATTCCAATTCTTTGTTTTTGCTTTGGGGGAGATGAGGGGGGGGGGAGGAGCAAGGGGGGGGGTAGGATGGGAAAGATGGAAAGGGGTGTGACGTGGTGGGGGGTGTGGAGGGGGAGGAAGGCGAGCAATCAATAGTTATCTATTTTCTTATTTATAATCACTGACGCTCGTTCTCACCTGTACAATGTAAACCAAAACTAAACCAAATATTTAACTTTAAACAAAAACCAGAAAAGAATAAAAGAAGATGGTTAGTTTGTTGTTTTGTTGTTAGTTTGTTAACCAGTATCGTATGTAAACAAGTTGGATATTTTTAATGGGAAATGTTTTTTATAGTAATGATTGGGAAAGTTTGATGCTTGATTACCTGAAACTGAAACACTGACTGAGATGGAGTGAAGGAATTTTTCTGTAGTGTGTGTATGTGTGTGGTTGTTAAAGGGAATGACTTCTTCACTATAGTCTACAGCTACAGGTTAGATAGAAGGCTACAGTTTATGGTTGTGTTAAGTTAGTAGGAAGTTGGCCAGATGGAAATGGGAAGTTTAAAAAGTCTTCGTTAAAGCCAAGTTGGTCCTCTGACTTTACCACACAAGATGTATTGATTTCTTGTGAGGAGGGAGAACCGTAGGCGCTGATGGTGCTTGTACAGTACACCTCTCTTATGTGCGGCTCAGTGCTGCCATCACCACTCACCGGGGCGGGAAGGATATTTTGTAGAGTAGCAGTTTATAATAGAAGGTCGCCACTAAGACACTACAGAGTATATTTAATTGATTCAGGCAAGGAAAAATAAGCAGTGTCACCCACCCGGTACTCTCACACAGCTGGCCAAGATCCTCTACACCTAACACAAAGCTCTGTTTACTTCCTGGCATCAGTGACTGTAGAGGCTCTAAGTCTTACATAAGTCTGGTAATCAAGACTCTCTTATCTTCTTGTCCGTACTAACACCTCATTAACTGACGGATTATATACAGGAGTTGGCTGTCTGTCTCTTGGGTGTAATGAGTCATTGTTTCCCCGAGAGAAACAGTTATTGTCGCCCCCATCGTGGCGCCTCCAGCCCCCCAGTAAGGGTCTCAGAGGGAGGGGGTGATGGAGGCGGTTCATTGCCCTGTGAGGCCTCTCGTTGTGGGCAGTCCACTGTAATTTGTTGGGGTTTCCCGTTATCCTGATAGTTACTCCACCTCCAGACAGGAAATAGTCTTCTCTTGTATTTTGATGAGAACCAATTATATATTTGTGATGTTAGAGCAATTCTCGTTAGCTTCATCACACAGACTGTCGTATGTTTTGTAACTTCCGGATAACTATTGGTAGTAGTCAGCCTACAGGATCGGTACCTGTGTTGTGTTGCAGTATGTAAGGTCAACGTCCCAGGCCGGTGGAAGGCTTTCACTTCAGCAGCACCCTCAGAGGCAGCGGCGTGTGTTGGTGTTGTCAAGACCTCAAGTGGAGCTGACGTACAGTTTAGTCCAGCATATAGTGTACCCGAGTTATTGTTTGAGATACTCCCGGAGGTGGTGAGGGTAGAGTAGTGCAGGGTGATGAAGTATTGTGGTGCAGGGTGTAGGTATTGTGGTGCAGGGTGATGGAGTACATTACAGAGCCACAATGACCACAAACAGTAAGAGACATTCGATTAATTACAACCTTTAATCACTTTGTACCATTAAGGGTAATTAAATATTGTGAGAATAACACTAAGGGAGAACAGTACAGTAGTATTGAAGTGTCTCCTCTGTCACTAACTCTAGATATCTAAATAATTACGTGCACCGAGGTAAAAAATACGTGCATGGAGACAAATTACGTGCACAGATATCAATTATTTTCACCGGGATTAATTACATTCACCGGGTGTGTGTGTCTACTATGGCACAATAAGACTTCAGTGCAGGAGATCGACGTTAATGGCGCACTGTGAGAATTTATCGCCATCAGAACCGTGTTGGCGCATGACGTGGGAGACTGTGAAGGTGTTTTGGATTGGCCTGACTGGTGTACAGTAGTATTGTGGCGCAGCTTGGTAAATCTTCACTACAGTTTGTTGACATTAATGGGGCTACTGTGTCCCTTTATGGTAACTAGAGTGGCTTTATTGTTACTTGATTCTATTGTGGTCTGGTTTAATTAATTATTTAGTGAATTAATTAAGAGTATTATGGTGGGTTGTGGTGTAGTGAATCTTCTCTGTTATGTAACCTGGACAGTTTGTTAATTTCACTCCTGTATAACACAGTTATACTGAAGAACAACAACATGACCCTGATAAAATGTTATGGTGAACAAACACATGATTTTATATACCAGATTAAAAAGTTATGTTCACTTGTGTTTATTTACGATGAAAAATAATCTAAATTCGACGCTGTTGTATTGTATAAAATTGTGTTTGTTTGTTGTGTTTATCAATTATTCTGAACAGGTGTTAATTTAGTTTGTATGTTCAGACCACACACACACACACACACACACACACACACACACACACACACTGTATAATTTTGCCAGTATTCCCCTCAAGTGCTGTCCATGATCACTTGGGTGTAAATAATAACAGTATTGTTTTCCAACTCTTGTGTGGGCAGTGATGTGAGCCGAGTGTTGACCAGGTATATACAGAGGCTTATGGTGAAGTCCTTGGATGTATAGTGAGTGTGGTGTGTGGCACAAGGTGTGACCTGTATAGACTCATCATACCATAACAACATCGCCAGCACGAACAGTCAACAGCGCCTGGCGGCCTGACTGATGATTCGCTGATGAAAGTGAGTCTAGACAAACGTTCGCTTGTACTGGCGCTTTACTACCCTAGTTGGTGGATGGAACAGACTTGACAGTACCTGCGTGTGTATCCGTGTGGGGCTGATGCGGATGAGTGCTGGGCCCGGGTCAGGGCCGTGCCGGGTACTGGAGGACATGACCGGGCTCAGGGCAGGCTGCGGGCACCGCCCTCATGACGCACGCCCACCGACCACGCCCACACGCCCTCTGCTGCTCCCACGCCCGCTGTGCTGTTGGAGGAAAGAACATCAGGGTTAGTTACAGTGGTTGTCTGGTGGAGGGTGAACGCGCTCCCTCTCTCTTTAAGACACACCAGGCGTCACACACACACTGTGCCTCTGGGCAGGACACACACCAGGCGTCACACACACACACTGTGCCTCTGGTCAGGACACACACCAGGCGTCACACACACACACTGTGCCTCTGGTCAGGACACACACCAGGCGTCACACACTGTGCCTCTGGTCAGGGTGTTCCTCTCAAGTGTAGCAGCAACAATAACACAACCCAGAACTAAGCTAGACTCTGTTCCCTGTATACCTGGGCGGGGAACACGGTCACACACACAGTTCTTATCATCACTTTATATATCATTTCTCTAAGTTATTAAGTGTTATCTCTAATACGTCATCATGTCAGAACTGTCCTCTCCTCCCTCAGCCTTAAGTTAATGTAGAGTGAGGGTTGACAACTGTAGAGGAAACGTAGAGAAATAAAAACAAGTTAGGCGTTGAGTGACTATAAGGCATTGGTGATGTTGAGATGGATGAGTCAACACGCTCACCTCATACACTCATACAGTAGAGATTTCCCAGTGTGAGTCTTGTGAGTATGAGGGAGTCGAGTCTCATAAGGATATAGGGATGAGTCTGTCTGTCTGTCTGTCTGTCTGTCTGTCTCCATGAACTTACACCCAAGTTCCGGATCTTCAATTACAAATGAACCATTCTGAACCCGAACCCGAACCTATGACGTCATTAATTAAAACCCACCTGATATCTGACATCTTAGTAGACTAGAGATAGAACGATATCACATTATAATTAACCAACTCCCATCTCTCACAAACTGGATATATCGTCCTAATCACCTGTAAACTTAAGAGTAATTAACCCGTTAGTTGCCGCCCAGGTTATGTGGGACTCATCAACTCAGAGGTAATCTAACATATCCTTGTGGGGGTAAATCATGGATCACAGTGTGGATTTTAATGGAGAATTGTTATGTGTGTGGATTCGGTATGATGTTTTTGTGGTTATTTGATCGCATCTTCAATGGGAGGTCTCTTGTGTGTGTTCTCAGCCAGTCAAGAAGACTCTTAGGAGACTTGACAGAGCTGAGTCTAATAGTCTCAAGAGCCTCAGAGAAGAGAACTTCAGACGACGACCGAAGATGATTTTAAAATGAACATTGATTTATCTGAGTTCTGAGATGCCGTAAACTGCTTATGTAAATTGAATTGGGGGTTTGGCAGAGAGAGAGAGAGAGAGAGAGAGAGAGAGAGAGAGAGAGAGAGAGAGAGAGAGAGAGAGAGAGAGAGAGAGAGAGAGAGAGAGAGAGAGAGAGAGAGAGAGAGAGAGAGAGAGAGGTTTCTGTTATTTATTTATAAGAACACACTGTGAGTAAAGGGATTATACTGTTAATCTTTAGTTGGTGATAATATGTCAGCTACTCTGTTATCTTAATACTGTCCCAGGCTTAAAGATGCAAGACCCTCTACATAATATAAAGTACAAAATACGAACAAAATACAACATAGATGCACAAAAAAAACAAATTTAGAATCTACATAACTACAAAATTAGACTTAAAACTAAAAAAAAAAACCCAAGTCATTCGAGATTATAGGGAAATTATAGAGTTAGAAAATAATACTGATTATATCTTACAATAGTTGAATAGATAAAGAGACTATAACTATGCCTAGAATGTTAAATATACCCATAACACACCAACGCCATGCGAGTTGAGAACATTGTTTGGGTCGCTTACACCACAAACACCAGAACCAACAAATATGGGAGGTAACACGGAGGGTAGACACTAAAACATGGGTAATGTGTGGATAGTTGAGATGGTTAGGGGTAATGTGTGGATAGTTGAGATGGTTAGGGGTAATGTGTGGATAGTTGAGATGGTTAGGGGTAATGTGTGGATAGTTGAGATGGTTAGGGGTAATGTGTGGATAGTTGAGATGGTTAGGGGTAATGTGTGGATAGTTGAGATGGTTAGGGGTAATGTGTGGATAGTTGAGATGGTTAGGGGTAATGTGTGGATAGTTGAGATGGTTAGGGGTAATGTGTGGATAGTTGAGATGGTTAGGGGTAATGTGTGGATAGTTGAGATGGTTAGGGGTAATGTGTGGATAGTTGAGATGGTTAGGGGTAATGTGTGGATAGTTGAGATGGTTAGGGGTAATGTGTGGTAGTTCAGATGTCGATGTAATAGAGACAAGTGAAGCAAATTTTGTGAAGAGAAAATTCATATAAAGTGAGGAATAAGGTGAGGCAAGTCCTGAGATAACGTCAACACTCTCTCCTCTCCTCCTCTCCTCTCCCTCTTCTCCTCTCCCTCTGGTCTAGTTTCTCTCTCATTCTCCACCACTATACATGGACTGAGAGTCGACGTCAGTTCCCCCAGCAGGTGCCCAATAATACGAGGTGTCCTCCTACAGACACAGATGGCGGAAGACACACACAATGTCCGGCCCTGGGAGTGTGTGGTGGTGGCCGCTCTCCTCGACCCACTGAGTCTACACAACTTTGCCATGGACGAGAAAATCCTTCATCATATTCTTTTGTGTTAGTGTTTTCTTTTTTGGGGAGGGGGGGGGGGGCGCCAGACAGTCTCGTTGGATATTTTGTTGTGCCGCCGTCATTGTGTTACGCCGTGGAGGATAGTCAGCAACAACCGATAGACTTGTACCCAAGGTCTGACACATACAGTCAACAGAAGGAGTACTGTAGCAAGATGATTTGTGTGTTGACCTCAGCATGCCGCCTCACCAAGGTGGAAGGCGAGATGGATGCATCATACAGATAATGTACTTCTGAATGTCCTGTACTGTATGTAAATGATTATCTATTCATTTATTTTTATCTTTTTAATAATTACCAGTAGAGACTCGAAGAAACTCTTTCAACTTTGTAAACGTTTTCAGAGAGTTAGACAGTCTCTCTCAAGGTGTCCGTTAAGGTTATGGAGGAACACCACTTAGATCTTGGCAGTATATGAGACACTTCCATTGTTGTGAGCATCAGGGGCACACCTTACAGCTGCTGCCTCAACTAAGAGAGTGAGGAGCACTTCTCTCAGCTGACACTCCTTACTGGTGGTGGGGAGGCAGGTGCTGGCTGGGTAAGACCTGTGGCAGGGGGCCCAAGGGACCCCTGATGGTGGCGGTTCCTTTACTAACAGGACGGCCATCCTCCTTACTGAAGTTGTGGCAAAGTTGGGGGACCCTTGGGAACCCTGGCGGGCCCCTGGTGTGTGGCGCCGAGCAAGTTTTCACAAACTACTGTGATGTTTCAGGGTCTCACTTGCTGAACAAAGGAGGGCCACAAGAAGCCCTTACCAGATGGTGTAGTTTAGGGTCGTCACAGAGGGTGACCGAGGGATAATATCCCTTCTATGGATGTCTCGGGAGCCCTGGAGGAGCCCTGGGGGAGCCCTGGAGGAGCCCTGGGGAACCCTGGGGGGAGCCCTGGGGTAAGCCCTGGGGGAGCCCTGAGGGAGCCCTGGAGGAGCCCTGGGGGGGAAAGGATGCGCCTTTTCCCGCTGCTACTTGATATTTCAGGGACACAGACTCAAGGTCTCCCGGACCACCCAGACATGGTCGATGTGGAGCGTCGGCAAGTTCAACCTGTTGTGTGTGTCTGTGTGTGTGTCTGTGTGTGTGTGTGTGTGTGTGTCTGTGTGTGTGTGTGTGTGTGTCTGTGTCTACAATTTATTTTTTCAGCTACTCAAGATTCGTCTTGTTTTGGGGACTTTTATGAGTGACGAATACACACGAGGACGACACAGAGTAACTCGTCTCTCTCTCTCTCTCTCTCTCTCTCTCTCTCTCTCTCTCTCTCTCTCTCTCTCTCTCTCTCTCCACCGGCCCATAACTCATAACACTAACAATGGACCAAAAACGTAAATTCTACAGTTTATGTAAAGTGTTGCAACTCTCTCTCCTTCCTCTCTCCCTCCTCCTTCCTTCCTTACCTCTCTTACTTACTTCCTCTCTTATTCCTTACCTCCTTCTCTCCCTCCTAACCTAACCCAACTGCTGAATCACACTAAAACATCACATAATACAGATTCAGATCACATGAACATGAACAAAAGAAACAAGACAAATTCACCTCAGGATCGTTTTCCCACAGTGATTTAATGTTTATGTAAGATAGGAAACACACGGTTCGTTTTCCCCGACCTGGTGGACACAAAAAGAATCCTCTGTATTTACAAAAGGCGTGATCTATTGAACTCGTAACTACCTCAGTGTTTAACAGCCTTACGTAAATCATCCAGGAATTTCCAGTTTTTCAGTGATAACAAAAAATAGTTTACTGATAGATACGACTGTTAGTATAATTTGGACTGATGGCGAGGTAGGATACCAGGTGCCATTAAATACAGGTAATTGGCACTATGTCTACCTGTAACACCTGTAACGATGTATATAGATGAACCGAGCGATACATTCCCACGCTTATACAGATATTATAAGATAGTTTACCCTAACCTCTCTCTCTGTTTCGTTCTCCTCTATTTATTTAGCGTTATACCAACCAAAGCTTCCGGACATTACGAGCGTAAATTTATACAATCCGCCGCGGGGCATTACTGTGATATACAACTAACAAGACTTTACTGTTTATACTACATAAGGGTTTATATTGCATGAGGAGGGATGGTTAAATCGGTTTAGGGCAGTAATGTAAGTTCTGGGTAGTAGATGGTGTTAAATGCCTTGTTAGAGACACCCTTACTCAAGTCTTAGGTGGTGGAAGGAAGGAAGGCCATCACATAATCATCGTCGACAGTGTGTGTGTGTGTTGTAAGGAAACCCATAAGCAGGCGGCACTCAACTAAGTAATAAAAAAACTCTTAAATCTATCTGAAATCTGAACGAGACGCCGTCGTTCTTCTCGTGGGTAAGGGCCGGTACGTCACAAATACATTTCCGTTCAAAAGCAACAATACAGAAATCACTCAAGAGTCTCTGAAAAGTTAGGTAACTCTTGCACCCAGCCACTGTCTGTAGGAGGCGATGGCGGCGGTGGTGATGGTGAAGAGATGGAGGGTGGATAGCAGGGAAGGAGGGAGTCAGGAAGGAAGGAAGGAAGAGTGGAATGGTGAAAGAGAGGGTAGCAAGGAGGGAGGGAGGGAGTGGGAGGAAGGGGCAAGTACAAATTATCTCTTTATTCGTCTCTCTTTATCTGCTCTTGTTTTCTCTTTCTCCAGCAGCGAGTATCGGCGGAAGGAAACGTTCGCTCATCGTCCATGTGAAAGCACAGCGTGATGCCTGGGAGAGAGAGAGAGAGAGAGAGAGAGAGAGAGAGAGAGAGAGAGAGAGTAGCCGTAGTAGTAGTGGCAGTAGGGGAGGGAGAGGGTGAGTCTCTCATTACGGGGCGCTAAGAGAGGTAAGGAGAGAGGAGAGGGAGGCAAACGAGTCCCTCTAACAGGATTGGTCTCGCTCCTCTGACACAAGGTGGTGTCTGA
Organism: Homarus americanus; assembly: GCF_018991925.1. NCBI lineage: Eukaryota > Metazoa > Arthropoda > Malacostraca > Decapoda > Nephropidae > Homarus > Homarus americanus. The sequence goes on along the minus strand of NW_024734687.1, from coordinate 491,455 downwards.
GGTATTTTTGTGAGGGTGAAGAGAAGGAACGGAGAGGACCTTTACGCTGCTCTCACCAGTTGGGGGGATAGTCAGTGAGAAAGTATTTTGGAGAAAGGTTGTTGAGGCAGCGGTAAATGCCTACGGGTTACTGAGAGCTGGAGGAAGACCTGGCGTAAAAGATTCATAATTTTTTCCCTACAAGTTAAAAATACTCAACACAGACAATACCTCCCTGCCATCTATCAACAAACATCTCAGATACTCCTGCTTAACTTTTCCAGCGCTCGTGAGACAGACGCCCACAGCATCAACGAGGATAATAGCGGCCTAAACAAGTGGAGAATCTCGCCTCGGCTCAGTGTTACGTATGGAAATTCTTTAAACGCACTCTGCCCGGCGTTAAATCCTAAGGGTACAAACGAACATTTTTCAGTGTGTTTTATGTTGTTTTGGAATGGTGTGAGGGGGGAGGGGGTATCTATTTCACGCGCTTGTTGTTTTACTTTCACTTTATATAATGGAGACTGTCGGACCTGACGGAGGATGAGGAAGGCGTGACGGCGGGGTACAGCCATGTTTTGATTGAGCAAAAAATATCGCAAACCAACTCGAATTTTTCCTGGGTTTGGTAGGGAGATATTTGTGTTGTGGGTACAGTTAGTGTATGGTAAACTGGTGTATATTGTGGGTATAGTTAGGAAGAGTTCAGGAACCTCTCTGCCACGGTAAACGTGAGGGCAGGAGCTGGAGGAGGAAGTGTACCAAATCTAGTGCAGGGGGCGGTGTGTGGGTCACTCACCTCGCGGGTCTGAAACAGAGGAGAGGGAAACTTCCTCTTCCTCGCGTCGGGGGATCGTTTAGTCGGTCGAACAGTCCAGGCGCCATACAGTATCTCCCTGGCATCTACTTCGGGTGCATGTAAGGCCCAGTGAGGCGAGATAACGTGGATGAATGGTGACCAAGTTAACAGCTGGTTGTTGGTTGTTACTCCTGCTGGCGGTAGCGGAGTGAGAGGAGGATAGTTCAGGGAAGAATCCGATGGCAAACTGTACTGGAGATCAGGTGGTGGCGGGTCTCACACTTACAGGTAATGGCTCCAGGCATAGTGTAGCCCTGAGTGTTGTATAGCCGACAGAGGCAGGAAGTCCCTGAGAGGTTGTGGAGGAGGACGTGAAGGAGGAGGTGGAGGAGGACGTGGAGAAGTTGTGGGGGTTTACCTGTTGACGGAGAAGACGAACACCTCACCGACAACTGCCACTGTGGCCACTTCTTCAGTAAAGTCAACTGATCCCTGGAGGTGAAGATATTCTAGAGCAGATAGTCAGGGGTAGCGACTCAGCAGGTGAGCTGTGACTCGCCCAGTACCGCGAAGACTCTTGTCCGGGGCGAGGCAGGTACTGTACAGGGAAGCTCGAGAGGTACGCGTATCTACACCTACTGTACAGCACACACACTAGTACACCGCCAACAATACACCCACACAGTGTTGCCTCTGTGTCGCCCAACGAGTAACGGACGAATGAGGTAACTAGTGGTAGTTACATAGTTAAAGCCAGGAATGTCAACAAAGTCTGGGCTCTCATATCAACTGGTGAAAAGGAGCCATTTGGACCTTAGATCACTGTATCCATAAGGGTCATGAATGTCCGAGTAAAACGGGCATACACAAAAATCGGTTCCGGACGTGATTATTCAAGAGGAAACTGTACAAGATTCTCTCGTCACTGATCACTAACACTAGCTATAAACACCGCACTTTACACAGCTGGTCACTGAATGTTCCTGCACCACTAGTCTCAACCACAGCACCACAGCCGCCACACAAACACCGCGATAACACATTATAAGAGCTGAGCACTGAACACTGTGGCAGCCAACGTCAGTGCTGCCCTCTGTGTGGACTGGTGTGTGTTGTGGTGTAGTTGACAGATTGTTAGACTGGTGTGATAGATTTGATTGAAGTAATGGAGATGATGTTACTAGTAGTGAAGTAATGAACTAGTGGCGCAGTGGAGTAGTGAAGTAACAAACTAGTGGCGCAGTGGAGTAGTGAAGTAATGAACTAGTGACGTAGTGGAGTAGTGAAGTAGTGAAGTTGTGATATACTGAACAGGAGCCAACAGGAATGAGACAACTCTTTACTTCTTTATGAATCAACACGACATACGGGTGACCAAATGGATACGGCGCTCGCCTCCTGTCCTAAGATTCACTTGTTCGATACCGAGGCCTCCCAGACTGACCAGCTGTAAATGAACACCTTACTTTACAATTGGGGAAGTGAAGGCAGTCGAGTGTAGTGCCAGTTAAGCTGCCTCCGTACGTACCGATGTTTCAGTACACAACACAGGTGTCACTTTCCTTACTAGTTGTTCATTGGCTCTGGCTGTCGACTGGCCGAGGTGATGGTGTTGTGTCTGACTGATTGTGTTCAAGGGAAAGATCTCCTTTAAGATGAGCACAGAATAACACAGTACTGTACCGTCCAGGGTGGCACTCAGTATCAGAGTACCGTCCAGGGTGGCACTCAGTATCAGAGTACCGTCCAGGGTGGCACTCAGTATCAGAGTACCGTCCAGGGTGGCACTCAGTATCAGAGTACCTCCAGGGTGGCACTCAGTATCAGAGTACCGTCCAGGGTGGCACTCAGTATCAGAGTACCGTCCAGGGTGGCACTCAGTATCAGAGTACCGTCCAGGGTGGCACTCAGTATCAGAGTACCGTCCAGGGTGGCACTCAGTATCATGATGACCGGATAACACTGAGTTTTCTCCCAGGACCAGAAGTGTGGAAGGTGTAAACATACAGTTCCTCCGGACAATTGTTTAGGGAGTTATAATGTTACTCGAGTTTGTTTCCTTCTGTTAAAGTCGACAATGTTGGTGTTTTGGTCTGGGGTGGGGGTGGGTGAGACGAGGTAAGGACGCTTTAGGGTAAGGACACGACACGAAGGACGGCAGAACACACACACTACCACAGGGCATGTAAGACCTACAACTAAAGGATGATCTTCTCTCAAAGATTACACAATACACAGCGAGGGAGGAGAGACAAGGCTGGTGAAGGCTCCTGTGAAACTCTTTTGAAAACGATGAAGGTGAGGCGCTGTACCTCCCCAGTACTCCGTATGAGGGAGGGAGGGGGTGTCGAGGTCTCACACCGGGGAAGGGAGGAAGGAAGGGAGGGAGGAGGGGTGTCGAGGTCTCACACCGGGGAAGGGAGGACGGGAGGGAAGGGAGGAGGAGGAAGGAAGGAGGGTGTCGAGGTCTCACACCGGGAAGGGAGGAAGGAAGGAAGGGAGGGAGGAGGGGTGTCGAGGTCTCACACCGGGGAAGGGAGGAAGGAAGGAAGGGAGGGAGGAGGGGTGTCGAGGTCTCACACCGGGGAAGGGAGGGAGGAGGGGTGTCGAGGTCTCACACCGGGGAAGGGAGGACGGGAGGGAAGGGAGGGAGGAAGGAAGCAAGGAATGAAAGGAGGAAGGAGTGTTGGTGTTAAAGTGGGAGCTCGGGTGTTGGTCGACCGTCTCTTGTTGGCACCGAGGCAAGTGTCTGATAGTGGAGGAGGAGGAGGAGGAGGAGAATGGAAAACGAAGACACGAGGAAGATGATAATACGGGAAATAAGACAAGAGACAAGCGAGTAGGGAGAAAGAAAGATAAGAAGGTGGAGAATAAAGAGACATAGATAAATGAAGAACAATAAAAGGAAAATAAGAAAAAAGGCGAACAGGGTAAGAGAGATGTGATCAGGGAAGAGGAAGAGAGGGAAAAAGAACGGACGAGGAAAACAAAGGAGGAACAGTGGGGGAAAATATATGGTGATAGGAAAAGTGTATAGAATGAACGGAGGAAAGAAGGTGTAGAGAATGAGGAGAGGAAACGGAACGAAGTGGTGGTGATGGTGATGTTGGTGGTGATGGTGATGTTGGTGGTGATGGTGGTGATAGTGGTGGTGATGGTGATGTTGGTGGTGATGGTGGTGATAGTGGTGGTGATGGTGATGTTGGTGGTGATGGTGGTGATAGTGGTGGTGATGGTGATGTTGTCTAGCGAGTGTTGATAACCTTTTTTCCCCATAATCTCTTAATATTTCCTCTTTCCCTCCAAATTTAAGTGTCAGTCAGGGAAGGGAATATGCGTTAGAGGATTGGCTAAATTGTTCCAGTCAGTTTTACGAGCCGGGCCAAATAGCCAACTGTACGTGTGTTAGTAGATTATGAGCGCTGTTCCCACTCGTTTTTTTTTAAACATACTTATCTGTTCTCGATATTTTCCAAGCAGTAAGCAGTCGGCTGAAGGAGGATATTGGCAGAAACCAGAATGTTGGAAACTGTTGGAAATCCTTTGAGAAAGTATCTGCCGTTGTGGAAAGGAGGAATTTTGGTATCACCTGGAGATCAGCCTCCCTCCTCCTCCTCCTACCCTCTCTTATTTCACCTGGAGATTAACCATTCGGGCTAGGTAAGGTTAGGTAAGGTAAGGTTAGGTTAGGTTGGTTAGGTTAGGTTAGTTAGGGTAGTTAATTTTTAGGTGAAATAATCTGGGGGTTAATCTTCACGTAATCCGAAACTTGTAAAGGGAAGGAAGGATTACTCTCAGTCAGGGTAGTGAGAGTGAGAGAGAGAGAGAGAGAGAAAGAGAGAGAGAGACTCCGGCTTCTGCAACATCAGGGAGAATGGTGTTCATGTTTACACAAAGGAGCGTCCTGTTGGCTGGGGGTGTGAGACGAGGGTGCTTCTCTCTGGCCAGGGCGCCAACACAACTTGTTCCTCGTAATCACCATATAAATGGCTCTTTACAACTGTGTCTAAGTGTTTATTTACTCGACATATACACAAAGGCGTTATTTTAGGAGAGTTTAGCAATGTTAAGACAGATGGACGCACTGTAAATATACCCAGTAAAAGAGTAGACATTAGTGTTAGTTTCATCATTAACCACCAATACTCGTTATAGCCCCCCCCCATCAGTGGTGTCAACGTTCTTCACGGTCCTCACGCACTACCTACACTCCTCCTGAAGACCAAAACATAAAACAGAATTCCACACCGACCATGTTTATAAAGGCAGGACCCACGTGATGGCAGAGGGAGGGAGGGAGCGAGGGAGGGAGCGAGGGAGGGAGGGAGGGGAGGAGGAGCGAGGGAGGGAGGGAGGGAGGGAGGAGCGAGGGAGGAGGGAGGAGGAGGAGGGAGGGAGGGAGGGAGGAGCGAGGGAGGGAGGGAGGGAGCGAGGAGGGAGGGAGGAGGAGGGAGGAGGGAGGAGGAGGGAGGGGAGGGAGGAGGGAGGGAGAGGGAGGGAGGGAGGGAGGGAGGGAGCGAGGGAGGGAGGGAGCGAGGGAGGGAGGGAGGGAGGAGGGAGGGAGGGAGGGAGGGAGGGAGGGAGGGAGGGAGGGAGGGAGGGGGGAGGGAGGAGGGAGGGAGGGAGCGAGGGAGGAGGGAGGGAGGAGGGAGGGAGGGAGAGCGAGGGAGGGAGGGAGGGGAGGGAGGAGGGAGGAGGGAGGAGGGAGGGATCGAGGGATCGAGGGAGGAGGGAGGGAGGGATCGAGGGAGGGAGGGAGCGAGCGAGGGCGGCGAGGGAGGGGAGCGAGGAGAGAGAGGGAGGGAGGAGGGAGGGAGGGAGGGGGAGGGAGGGAGGGAGCGAGGGAGAGGGAGCGAGGGGAGGATCGAGGGAGGGAGCGAGGGAGGGAGGGGAGGGAGCGAGGGAGCGAGGAGCGAGGGAGGGAGGGAGGGAGGGAGGAGGGAGGGAGCGAGGGAGGGAGGGAGGGAGGGAGGGAGCGAGGGAGCGAGGGGGAGGGAGCGAGGGAGGGAAGGAGGAGGGAGGGAGCGAGGGAGGGAGGGAGCGAGGGAGGGAGCGAGGGAGGAGGGAGGAGGGAGGAGGGAGGGAGGGAGCGAAAGAGGGAGCGAGGGAGGGAGGGAGGAGGGAGGGAGGGAGGAGGATCGAGGGAGGGAGGGAAGGAGGGAGGAACGAGGGAGGGAGGGAGCGAGGGAGGGAGGGATAATATTTGTGTGTTGAGATTCCCTTCCCTCCTCCATTCACCGTACTGTTTCTTCCCCACTTTCACCCATCACCAGTCCTATACCTCCCCCCTCCCCCTTACCTCCTCCAGTGAGTCAGTGGTAAACTAATAACTGACATTTACGGTGGCTGATGGAACTGGCCAACTGCCTCCTGACGGTTGACATCTTGGGAGGTTTGCAGTCGCTTGCAGAACTGTCAAACTGACGGCTGACAGAAGTGGCAAACTGTCTCTCCCCTGACGGGTGACATCGAGTGAGGCACCAAGTTAGTAAACGGACCACACTTCAGCGACCCGAGGAAGGCTGACACGTGGACAAGATCCGTTTAATTAGCAGTTCTGCTCCCCGAAGCCTCGAGCCACTATGAACCAAGTCCCAAATGGACCCCGACCTTACCACAAGACACTGTGAGGAGTGTTGTAGTCACCTGCAAAGAGAGAGAGACACCGCATTAGACGTCTACATCAATATTAGAAGGTGTAACGAAATATATCAGGTATATTAAACAGTATATAACAAGAAGAAGAACAAGACATATTTTAGCCACTGTTGTTATATATTACTTAATTAGATTAGGTTAGGTTAGGTCAGGTCAGGTTAGGTTAGGTTAGGTTAGGTCAGGTCAGGTTAGGTTGTGGACTCTAACTATATACAGGAGGTGTTTCTGACTGTGTGGCAAAGGTACAAATTACCACACGCACACACACCCTCAAGCTCAAAGCAATCAAAAAACCCGTAAGGGCGGCAGGATCACACTAATTGGTTGTTTAGTTTTCGCCCGGCAGGTGAGTTGGCCAGTGGTAAAGGATTAATTAATATGTAATGAGTTTGGCTATAAGGATTGGTTGGGTTAAAGCTTACAAGGTGGGTGGAGCAGAGGGGCGTGGGTGGGTGGAGCAGAGGGGCGTGGGTGGGTGGAGCAGAGGGGCGTGGGTTTGGCAGTGAGGCGCGGGTGGAGGCGTAGGTGGGTGGATGGTTGGGATGTGGTTATACATTTTGATTATATCCCATTAACCTTCTCTCTCTCTCTCTCTCTCTCTCTCTCTCTTCGGTGTTTCTCTCGACTCTAGGCTGTGTCAACACGTGGGGGCTCTGTAACCACGACGCAATAAGGCTGATTATAACTATTCAATACGGACAATTGTCTTATTCCACATTAAGCAGGAAGAGTGATTGTTGTCTGGTATAATTAACGAGGTGATTATTGATAAGTTTACTATTATTACCATGATAGTAGTAATTTATATAGTGTCTCTAACATGATAGCACCATAACAGCAATACACCACAGTACCACATCACAGTATACACCACAGCAACATCATAGCAACACAAGAGCAACATAACACCAACAGACCACAGCAACACCACACCAACACAGCAGAGCAACACCACAATCAACACCACATCACACAACCCAACCCAGCTTGCAATACGACACAGCCAATGGTCGCCACTGTTGCAACACGGCACAGCAAGACAGGCTAGCAACATGACCTAGCAGCTGGGGTGGTGAAGGAGGGGCGGAAAGAGGCCATCACAGTGGTATTAAGAACAATGAGGAGGAAGCAGGTAGTTTGGTGTACTAGTTGGCAACACCCGCTTGTTAGTGTGGTGGTCGGGTCCCTCGGTCACCCCTCCCTTCTCATTCTTCCTCTCCCTTCCTTCCTCCTCACTCTCTCTCTCTCTCATTGCTATTTTCTTCAGTATGTTTCCTTACATTTATTCCTATATATTAATTCTGTCATTAACCTCCTGTCATTAACCTTAACATTAACCTTCTGTCATTAACCTTAACATTAACCTTCTGTCATTAACCTTAACATTAACCTCCTGTCATTAACCTTAACATTAACCTTCTGTCATTAACCTCCTGTCATTAACCTTAACATTAACCTCCTGTCATTAACCTTAACATTAACCTCCTGTCATTAACCTTAACATTAACCTCCTGTCATTAACCTTAACATTAACCTTCTGTCATTAACCTTAACATTAACCTCCTGTCATTAACCTTAACATTAACCTCCTGTCATTAACCTTAACATTAACCTTCTGTCATTAACCTCCTGTCATTAACCTTAACATTAATCTCCTGTCATTAACCTTAACATTAACCTCCTATCATTAACCTTAACCTTCTGTCATTAACCTTAACATTAACCTTCTGTCATTAACCTTAACATTAACCTCATGTCATTAACCTTAACATTAACCTCCTGTCATTAACCTTCTGTCATTAACCTTAACCTTCTGTCATTAACCTTAACATTAACCTCCTGTCATTAACCTTAACATTAACCTTCTGTCATTAACTTCTTGTCATTAACCTTATCATTAACCCAAGTAATTTCCCACACGACTTCCTCCTTTACGCAACAGTCTGGGTAGTTTTGCATAGCATTTGTCAAGTGTCTTGCCTCTTTAGTATTCCACCAACGTGCAATAATTGTTCATGTTGCTGACGGTGTTGCTAATGTTGCAAGACTCGTTCTGTAGCTTTTACTTGTGTTGCTTTAGTCATTCTTGTGTTTATAATTTTGTTTTGTGTTGTCCATCATGTTCTCTTTTGGGTTACGTTTATTCTGACTTGGTCCTTCTATCACACACACACACACACGGTTCGTCTTCCCACCCAACACCCAAATTGTGGTAATAATTGGATAATTGTCCGTCAAGTCTTTTAAATAAATGATTAAATTGAAGTGAGAACTGTAACCCCCATCCTTCATAGTCTGAGGTGGTGGAGTGGCTAAGGCGTTCACCTCTTGTCCTACGAGTCACCGGTTCGATCCTAGTAGCACCTCCATTCTAACATTACAGTTGGGGATGTGAAGGTGGTCGAGTACAGTGCCTACTACACTGCCTCACTGTGTACTGGGAGCCACTCTTCACTGTGATGGTCGTCGACTTGCTTCACAGTAGCCAGTTTGGTGCATATCTGACCAACGTGGTACATATCTGACCAACGTGGTACATATCTGACCAACGTGGTACATATCTGACCAACGTGGTACATATCTGACCAACGTGGTACATATCTGACCTTCTTTCCAGCGTGTCAACCATCACACCACAAACCCTCACATATCTGACCTTCTTTCCAGCGTGTCAACCATCACACCACAAACCCTCACACTATATCACCTCCTGTGTGACGTGAAATGAACTGTGATAATAATTAAGCTGTGTTGAAGAAATTACTATTACAATAATGCTCAAGAGTATTATGCTACATATGTGCGTCGAGGAGATTACACAAACTCTGTCATTTTTGTCACCAAGCAGCGGCAGTCACGAGGGCTTGACAGAATTTGGCAGGAAAAAAAAAAGTTTGGTGAATGAGAAAAGTTCAAGAATTACCGTGAAGTTAACTGTTGCTGAGGACGATGGGCTCACCAGGGGGAGACACTGCTGGTCTCATCTTACCCTGGGTAGTAGTGGTGGTGTGTGGGTGTGGGTGGCCGGCAGTGTACCTGACGATCTTCACTCCCCCAACTATAAAATCAGGTACACGATAACACCTCAGATATCGAACCAGTTGTTGACTCTTAGAACAGGAGACGAGAACTTTATCCCATGAGCCACCACACACACATCCTGGAGGACTCAAAGGAACTTTATATTTATCTTATTACTTCTCTCAGTCTTCTCTATACCCCTTGTTCTTTATCTATCTCCCTTTACTCTCTCTTCTTCCCCCTCTCACTTATCCTCTTCTCTCCCCATTCCTCTTTATCCGTCTTCCAACATGTTAATCTATTGGTTTCTTAAGTCTTTTACAATTCTCCATTCGCCTCTTCTTCTCCTCTCCCTCCTTTTCATTTGTCTTCTCCTCTCTTCTATTTATGTCTTCTTCTTCTTCCTCCTCCTCCAGCAGCGGGGGTAATATAAGTGGAGGTAAGGACTGCCAGCCTGGTTATTACTGGTACTTAAACCCCTCTTCCTCCACCTCCTCCTCTTCCTCCTCCTCTTCCTCCACCTCCTCCTCTTCCTCATCCTCCTCCTCCCCCTCCACCTCCCTCCTCCTCCTCCTCCACCTCCTCCTCCTCCCCACCTCCTCCTCCCCTCCCACCGAGTGTTACTGGTGCTTAAAACTTATCGATTTCATCTCCTCGCTCCCCCCCCCCCTCGGTCTTCTGTTATTGTTGTTGTTATCTGTTGTTATATCCAGGGCAGTGACAGAGACGTCTCCTATCTCATTATATCCTCCATTGTCTCACTACAACCCCCAGTAGAGATCTTTGTAAGGTTATTGATGACTCTACAGAAGGAAGAAGAAGAAGAAGAAGAAGAAGAAGAAGAAGAAGAAGAAGAAGAAGGAGAAGGAGAAGAAGAAGAATAAGGAGAAGAAGAAGAAGAAGAAGAAGATGTAAAAATAACTCTTTGACAACCTTCTCACGTCACAGGGCTGGCGGTGATGACGTCATTAGAGGAAATTCTCAATAATTCACATTTATACGATTGGTAATTAAATGGTCAGGTAAAGGTAGAGTTAGTTATTGTTTCAGAGTGGAGCAGAGACAGACATGTGTACTCTATAAGCCATGGCCCTGTTCTCTCCCCCCCCCCATGGCCCAGCTCCCCCTCCCTTTCTCTCCATGGTGGGCCAGGTGGGTTAGGGCGTGGCAACACCGCTCTGTACAAAAGGTCAAGTGTCACTGATACACACGTCAAGGATCACAGCCCAAATAGATGTGACTACATTGATGACGTCACTGATTACAGCCCACGTAGATATGACGACATTGATGACGTCACTGATCAGTTAAAACCCTCCCATTAACTATATTATAGTCGGCACCAACAACCATTATACCTCACAAACTAATGAGGACTTTGCAATCATACTTCCACATTGAAACACATCATTAAAATACCTGTAATGAGCGAGTCAATGAACACCTGAACCAGCCTGTTTATTACACTCCCATGACTCGCAAAACAACAACAACAACATACACACACACACACACACACACACACACACACACACACACACACACACACCATTTACCTTCATCCCTTTTGTTGTGGCTCTATCCATTCATCCACTCTACACAACAATATGAGAGACATAATCCCTATTTTAACTTTCATCAAGGCTTTGTTATGCATAGACTTCAGTAACTTAGCATTTTCTTCTTTTTTATGACTGAGTGAAAAATCTGGTCTGGTCTAGTGGCCTTGAGGTGAACTTAAACGAGACAAAGATGAACTCAAGATATAATGATTTAATTTGTTCCTGTATATAGTTCCAGTTGCCAAGAGACACTCGACTCAGCTGGTACTGTAAAGGGCTGTGAGTGAGTGAGTGAGAGTGTGAGTGAGTGAGTGTGAGTGAGTGAGAGTGTGAGTGAGTGAGTGAGAGTGAGTAAGTGAGAGTGAGTGAGTGAGAGTGTGAGTGAGTGAGAGTGTGAGTGAGTGAGTGTGAGTGAGTGAGAGTGTGAGTGAGTGAGTGTGAGTGGGTGTGAGTGAGTGAGTGAGTGTTGTGGAATGTTCGTGCTATGGTACAGTTTTCCTCAGAGCAGCTGATCATTTAACACGGGAACTGAACAGCTGGTTTCACCCCCCCCCCCCCCAAAAAAAACACTTCATCCTAAAGAAAATTACCCCAGCTAGTGCAGGGTACACAGTAGTTCCCTCTCCCACACACGTTGAGATGTATGGCGCCAATCTTCATAAATCATTCATTCTGTGGCATCCTTCTCGCCCTCTACCCAACAGCCGGGGAAGGTACTCCATCATCTTAACTCAACGATCAACAGCTGCTGTGGTTCAGTATTTCTTTCTAAGTCTCTAATATCATCATGTTCAGGAAGACTCAGTTCGTTCCATCTCCCCTCTACCACAGCACGTCGTTTGCACCTTCTCGCCCTCTCACTGGAAATCCAACCCTCACTACATTTTCCAGTTAATCAGTATTTACTATCTTGCCTTCATGGTACCTCAGCCAGTTGCAGGCATTTCTCCAGGCCACTTCACCTCTGGAAGGATATAGTGTTGATAGAGGGAGCGGCGGCGGCATCACCAGTAAGTATATGACGAACCGGTATGTAAACAGGTCAGACAGTTGTGTAGTGAATTACCTGTAGTCCTGACAACACCTGCCAGGGTTATAAATACGCCTTCACCTGTCCTCAGAAGGGCAGTGAAGGGATTACCCCAGTGAGCATGATACCTCAATAACAAGTGTCACCTCATTCTATAACATTCTACAGTGATCCGGCAGTGACTCCGTGAACACTATACATCACAACATCGGCTGAGAACGACGACCTCTGGCAACTCAGTGTACAGGACAAAAGATAACAGCAGAGTAATCAGGCAAGACGACAACACGACCACGATAACCACGACAACACGACCACGATAACCACGACAACACGACCACGATAACCACGACAACACGCCTCTGTATGTGTTGATGAGAAGTCTGGAAGCTGTTGGTGAGTCTTTATCAAACCAAAAGGAGGAAATAACGTAATTACCTTTAATGTTTACTAATTAGACATCACACATAAAAATTAAACACATTCCTTATCGTATATCTCTCCTAAACATCTATCCTATCAATTTCCTTAACATTAAACACAAATTTCACCTTTATCGTTGTTTTTATATCTATTTTACATCTTTCTCGTGTTTGCAAATCTTTGGGGACAGTTTTAACTTCTGGTTGATAAGAGTCAAATCGTCTCTCCAGTCGCCTTTCAGAATTCGGCTTTGTGTGTGTAAGTTAAGTCGACTTTATGATCAATATTCTGCGGTGTGTAGCTGAATGATGGTGGCGGGTCACCTTACACTAATGCCCGTGTGTGTGTGTTTGTGTGTGTGTGTGTGAATCAGACAGGCGGACACACGGACACACAGACAGACAGCTTTACACTATAATGCGCTACACGTTACGCGGGTGAGCACGAATACACAACTGTCGTTCAACAAGATGTAAACGAAACAAAAAAAAACCCTCAGCCGTAGTTATACATGTATAAATCCTCAGCCGTAGTTAGGCATTGTAAACGTTTCTCAGCCGTAGGTAGACATACTATAAACGTTTCTCAGCCGTAGTTAGGCATTATAAACGTTTCTCAGCCGTAGTTAGACATTGTAAACGTTTCTCAGCCGTGGTTAGACATACTATAAACGTTTCTCAGCCGTAGTTAGACATACTATAAACGTTTCTCAGCCGTAGTTAGGCATTATAAACGTTTCTCAGCCGTAGTTAGACATTGTAAACGTTTCTCAGCCGTAGTTAGACATTGTAAACATTTCTCAGCCGTAGTTAGACATGGTGATAATCTCATTCGGGATTTCGACACCTTCGTCAGGAGAGAAGCGTCAGGTTATGATGGAGGAGCGAAGGTTGTTGAGGCTATATGTATTGATCTCCCGCCCTGACAGTCTCTAGTGTGTGTGGGGGAGGTGAGGAGGGGGGGGGGGAGTCTTGTTTCTTGTGCCACTCTGCCCGGGAAGTGCCTCGTTACAAGGAGAGAAACGACCCAACGGTGTACTGCTTGTTATCGTGAATTGGTTGTTGAGGGTCTCTTACTTTGTGGTGAACGAGCGTGGGTGATGTATGGTGACATAGATCACTCATATAAACTTCTCAACACAAAGAAGAGAAATAATGCAAATGAAACTTAGTACATAACAACGACAACAACAGAGCAACAACAACAAGGACAACAAAACAACAACAACAAATCATCAACAAAAACGACAACAAAAACAATAACAAGGACAACAAAAAAACAACAACAACAACCAAAATAACAATAAAAACTACTGATTGGCTTGACAAGGTGCGTCTTTACCTCACTATTGTCACCTGCTATAAGTGGGAAGTAGGGAGGGAAAGGGAGGAGTGGGGGGAAGGAGGGTGGGAGGAGGTGAAGGAGGGGGAGGTAAAAAGACAAAAAGAAAATGTTGATGCCGGAAATAAACTTCATTTAAAACCTTTTGAACACATGATAAAAAAAAAGGAAAATATTTAGATTCTTAAAAAAACAAGAAGACAATATTGTAAACATGTATTGAACCTGTGGTAATAGTTTCCTGGTATACCCATTTACCCTCCCCCTATCCCTCTAACCACCCCATCCCACCCCGTCACCCCCTCCCTCACCCCATCCCACCCCGTCACCCCTCCACCCCTCCCTCACCCCATCCCACCCTGTCACCCTCCACCCATCCCACCCTCACCCCTCCACCCTCCCACCCCATCCCACCCGTCACCCCTCCACCTCCCCCACCCCATCCCACCCGTCACCTCCACCCCCTCCCTCACCCCATCCCACCCCGTCACCACCCTCCTCACCCCCTCCCTCACCCATCCCACCCCGTCACCCTCCACCTCCCTCGTATCTGATCCAGAGAAACAGTTTGTTTTAGTTCAATAGAATGTATGCTGAACCGGCAATATAACCGATTCAGTCGTAGTAATGGTCCATGATGGCACCATTACCTGTGCCATTATCCTCCCAAGTGCCACGAAGCTCATAAGGCCATCGAGAGGATCCCAGCCGGCGTGGTGGTTCTCCCAGGCTCCTTCAGCGGTGAGAATTACAGTGGTTAATATTTCTGGTGTTTTAAAGCTGAAGAGAAGTTGCTCAACGTTATGGAAGTCCTTTGTGTTGGCCTGAAGTTATCTTAGTGGTGTGAAGTTATCTTAGTGGTGTGGTAAAACACTCGCCAGGTGAACAGGTGATATCTTCCTGGATTTCCCCCTCGCAGGTAAATAACTCACAGGTGGGGTGACGGCTGCTGTACCCTGGGCATCGCTCATCAACATTCATCAGCTTCGTCTTGTCGTGTTGGAGGACGATGAATAACTCGTCAGTACCTCAGTGTGTTGTAACCTTCCTCACTCGTCAAGCTCTATCGTCTTGTCGGCACTGGCTAGTTATTAAAGGATTACTCCACTCGTGAGGTATTTTTTCCCCCACCTGACGATCATTCAAGTCTGATAAATAAATACAAACTTCGGAAATACGTAAGAACCTTTTGGAAAAATGTATATGGACAACTCATAAACTCGTACTTAAAGCAACCAATATGCCTAGGTAATGTTTTATGAGGCATTATGGCTAAAGTGGTGGTATAGATTATGGGATTAAAACTATAATTTGTGGTCCGTCAGTTTGTTTGGCTGGTGAGAAGTAAACTTTAATGTGGAATCTGGCTTTAGTTGATACCGAGGCCTTGACCAATCATAACCAGAGCTGTAGAGTAAGAATTATATTTCCGTATTACTAGTGGCTGTGTGAGACTACACCGTACGTCACTGAAGATAGCTGTTACGACTGAAGAAATTTTATTTATTTTTACACTAAACGGTGAAGATTTGTTCTGCCATAACTCTGTCCATCGTCTAGGTCTTACATCTCATATGTTCGGAAGGAGGAAGGGGAGGGGAGGGGGGGGGAAGGAAGGGTGGGGAGGGGAGGGGGGAGGAAGGGTGGGGAGGGGAGGAAGGTGGGGAGGGGAGGATGAGTGGGGAGGGTAGAGGAGGGGGAGACCGTGGCATAGAGGTTGCGATTAAGAGTCAACAAGTTTCTTTTCACACCACAAATTGATTTTTTGTCGAGACTAATTGTGACGCAGGAGCTGCTTATACTTACAATGTGCTGTAAATGACTCAAAATACCAAAAGAAAAACAAAATGCTGTAAAAAGTTGAATGTTTGGGGAATTATTTTTATCGTCACCCTCTCTACCTCCCTCCCTCCCTCCGTTTCCCTCCCTCCCTCCCTGTTTCCCTCCTTCTCTCCCTGTTTCCCTCCCTCCCTCCCTGTTTCCTTCCCTCTCTCCCTGTTTCCCTCTCTCCCTGTTTCCCTCCCTCCCTCCCTCTCTCCCTCCCTGCTGAATTCATTTTGTCCACAACTGTACATGAAGGTCTACTAGCCATTTTGTTATTGTCATATGATAGCCCCTGCCTCTGAGGTCCTGGTATTTGTAAACACTATTTTTAAAAGCGAATATTGCAAGAACCTAACCTAACCTAACCTAACCTAACCTCTAACCTAACCTAACATAAAAGAAAAATTCACTACCGCTAAAAAAAAAAAAAAAAAAAAAAAAAAAAATAATGGTAAATAAAAAATGAGAAAGAATTGTTACCTCTTTATGAGCTAGTTGTAGGCGAGTGTAGCCAGGCTGTTAAACGCTTAATGGCCCACTTCACTACGTATCCCTTCGCTATCACCTCATTTTTCCCCCTCGCTTTTCCCCGTGTTTCCCGTTTTTTCCCGTTTTTTCCGCTGTTTCCCCCTGGGTTTTTCCTTTGTTGTCTTTTCTCATTTAAAAACGGAAATTTCCCTGGATATTTGACTTTAATAGTTGTCATCAAGTGAGTAGCCATCTATAGTGTGTGTGTGTGTGTGTGTATGGAGAGGAGGGAGGTATGGCTCCAGTATTTATCTATTTGTGTTGTAAGTAAGGATGTTGCAGGGTTT